>NW_024423343.1:69424021-69453273 GCF_017311325.1 Ursus maritimus
AACTCGGCCCAATCCCAGGACCCATGAGATTACGACCTGAGGTGAAACCAAGAGTCAGATGCTCAACTGACTGAGCCACCCAGGTGCCCCATCTTTAATCCATTTTGAATTTATTTTTGTGTACGGTGTTAGAAAGTGATCCAGTTTCGTTCTTTTGTATGTAGCTGTCCAGGTTTCACAATACCATTTTTTTTTTTTATAGTTTAATACTATTTTTTTTTAATGTGCTTGAAGGTTTATTTCTTGTTCATACAAAGTCTACCATGGTGCTGGTGGCCCTCCTCCATCTTCTGGTCAACTACAGCACCATTTGTTGAGGAGACTTTCACATTAGATATTCTTCCCTGGTTTGTTGAACATTAATTAACCATATAATTGTTTGTTTATTTCTGGGTTTTCTATTCCATTGAATTGATCTATGTGTTTATTTCTGGGCTTGTACCATATTGTTTTAATTACTACAGCTTTGTAACATAACTTGAAGTCTAGAATTGTGATGCCTCCAGCTTTGCTTTTCTTTTTTAAGGTTGCTTTAGCTATTTGGGGTGTGCTGTGGTTTGTTTCTGTTTTTTGTTTGTTTGTTTGTTTATCTTGAGCTTTCTGTCTCAACTAGTGTCAGACCTCATTTTACAATGCTTTAAATATATGTGCTGTATTCAAGTGTATTTTTCTGCCTTTTTCCACTCCCAGTATGCATAATTTCATAAGTTCCGACCCTGTGCCCTGCTTGTTTATATATTTTATTCTGGCAGTTATAGACCCTAAAGATATTACAGAGAAAAGAAGCTAAGGGTGAAACCTTTGGCATGCTTCTGATTCTGGCTGCCTTTGTGCAATAGGGAAATATTATTCATTACAACAGAATGGGAGTTGAGTTCTTTCCCTACCTATGTTAGTCTGTGCTGTTCTTGTTAAAGGAATGTATTTCTGATTCCATTCCATTGTTATAACAGTGAAAGATCATCGAAGATTTTGGCTTTTATTGTTTAAAGTTCCTGTACTTTTTTTTAGGTTAACTCCCAAATCCAGTTAACATTATGCTTTTTTGTACTCCACTGACTCCCAAACAATTTCAGATGTGGAAGAATTTGTTAGAGATTATCTTTAGAATTTTCTATTTGATAAAGATATGGTCCAGAAATTAAAGTAGGATTCCCCCATGAAAAACCAAATGTAACAAAATATATGCAGTTCTTCTGATTACCAGTCCACTGCCCTTGCCTTTATTTCATGCTACATTTTTTATTATTTGAGTTTATTTGTCAATGAACCCCCATCAGAAGGATTACTAGTATAGTGGTCAGTATATCTAGATTTTAATAACAGAGGTATCACTAATTAGCTAAGTGATTTTAGAAGTCACTGAACTTTATTTGTAATTACAACATCATGTAAGCTGGCTGATCCAGGTTTTCTTTATATTTCAATTTCAAATGGCTTTAATTTATAAGACAAGCAAAGACTACTTTATGTTTTGGTAAGAGGTACTAGGTGATACAAACCTATAAGCTATGATTATTTCCAACTCTTATATGTTCTTTAAAGGAATTATAGACTATCTAAACTGAGCACAGCTGAGGTTATGTACACATTTGAAAAAATTAAAAAATACTCCAATAGAAATCTCACAGAAATGACATTTAAAAAACTAATGTCAAGTGCTTATCAGGTATTTGTTGAAATTCTTATTGAAATTTTCATAAGAGGATACTGTAGGCGTTTAGTTAAAAATGACATCTCACATATTCAACATCATTAGTCATGGGAAATGTAAATCAAAACTATAATAAGATACTACTTTACACTTTTAAAAGGCAGAGACCAGGAAGTGATGGTGAGGATATGGAGAAATTGTAACCTTCCATACATTGCTACTAGAAGAGTAAAATTGTACAGCCACTTTGGACAACAGTTTGGTAGTTCCTCAAAAAGTTAAGCGTAGTTACCATATGACCTGGAAATTTTACTCCTAGGTATATACACCCAAGAGAACTTTGCTGACAAAAACCTTATGCAAATGTTCATAACAGTATTATTCAAAGTAGCCAAAAGGTGGAAATACTCCAAATGTCCTTTAACAAACAAAAAAAAAAAATAAAAATAAAATGTGGTATATCTGTACAATGAATTATTACTCAGAAATAAAATGGAATAAAGTACTGATACATGGTACAATATGGGTGAACCTTAAAAACATTATGCTATGTGAAAGAAGCCAGTCACAAAAGACCACATTATTGTATGTGTCTTTTTCTATGTAATGTCCAGAATACACAAATCCATAGAGAGAGAAAGTCAATTAGTGATTTCCAGGAACTGGGGGAAGTGGGGAATTTGGTAGTGACTGTTAATGGTTATGGGATGTCTTTTTAGGGTAATAAAAATCTGGAATTAATAGTAGTTGCACACATTTGGGAATATACTAAAAAACACTAAATTGCACACTGTAAAAGAGTAAATTTTAGGGTTTCTGGGCAGGTTAGTCAGTTAAGCAACTGACTCTTAATTTCAGCTCAGGTCATGATCTCAAGGTTTGGAGATCAAGCCCCCTGTCAGCTCTGTGCTGGGCTTGGATCCTGCTTGGGATTCCCTCTTTCCCTCTGCCTCTGCCCCTCCTGCCACTAGCACGTGCTCATGCTCTCTCTTTTAAAAAGTAAACAAATATAAATAAATAAATAAATAAATAAATAATTGTATAACTCTTTTGGTAAGTCAATTATATTTCAAAAAAAAAAATCTTAAAAATGACATCTTCGAAGCAATCCTGTCATAGCTGATCCCACAGTGTAATTGTAGAAATAGCAATAAATGAAAACCTACGCTGCCAAAAATTAAGATTGTCAGTATAGTAATTATGAGAATGTACAAGGTGTGTTCACTAAGTCTAAAGAGAGAGCTAGAATAGGAAAAACAATTTACCTGCATCCGTTCATAAAATAAAAACAGTTATAGTCATTGGGGAAAAAATGTAGCACTTTTTCTCTCTACTATTAGTTCCCCTAATTGTAATGAGGTGTCTCTTAATCAGAAGGCTATACAGCCATTCCATTACTGTTTTCTGAGATGGCCATTATAATGCACCAGCCCTTTCCCATTTTTTTTTTTTCTATATTCACAAAGTAGGAGACTGGTAGAATAAATGGATTTAATTCTTGGATATATGGTTCTCTGTAGATATGAAGAAAGGTAGTACTACCTTGATAGCATTATGTGCTGGGAATTTAAATTCCTATGGTTTTTAGCAGGAATGTTTTAGCAGTTGAAAATAAGTAGGGATTTCTGTTTCTGAACAAGATGGAGTAATTGAAAAGATTTACCCTCCTACCTGAAATAAATGGAAAAAAGAATGAATTTATGAAAAAAATGGTTTTCAAGACATTGGACATGAGGTTAACAAAGGACGTTGTTCCCTGAAAGACAGGAATCAGACAAGGTGAGCCCTACTGTCTCTTGCTCCATTGAAGGACTGTCTAGGCCCTGTCACAAGGCAGGTAAAAGGATATAGAGTTCAGAGAGTTGAGGAGACATTGCTGAGAATCTATGACAGCAGAGATCACTGGAATTCACAAGGTGAAGTACTGAAGTGGAGAGAATTACTACAAGAGATTTGCAGAGGATGCCCCTTAAGTTTTCAGCGAGTATTGATCAGTATATTCATATGAAGAAACTACCTGAGTTTGGGGAAAGAACCATTGGAAAGGGTTAGAAGAGGGAAAAGTGTATGGAGTTCTCACAGGGATAGGAACAGTGTTTGTTCCTATATTCCAGCCTAGAACACCTCACAATTCATAAAGCATTGGGTCCAGTGTTTAAAAAGATTAGGAGTGTGTAATACTTAGCTTAAACTTGAATGCTGCTTGGTTCCTGCCTAACAAATCTTAAAAGCAAGGCCTGAAAAGATCAAACAGTTTCCAAGTAACTTAACTGCATCCCAGGAAAAAAGCTCAAGAATATTTGTGGGATTATGAAAATGTCCAGCACCTAACAAAGTAAAATTCACAGTTTCTGACACACAATAGAAAATTATTAGGCAAGGGGCACCTGGGTGGCTCAGTTGGTAGAGTGTGCAACTCTTGATCCTAGGGTAGTGAGTTTGAGCCCCACATTAGGGGTAGAGATTACTTAATTAAAAAAAAAAAAGTTTGTTTAAAAAAAAGTACTAGACATGCAAAGACACAAGAAAATATGATGAAAAATAAGAAAATAAACCAATTAATTGCAACTAATTCAGAATTAACACAGATGGTAGAAATAGATGAAGAGATCAAAAGTTATTATAAGTGTATTCCATTTGTAAAATAAAGCTAGAGTAAAGATTGAACATGAAAATGAGTATTTTTCCATAGAATAATGAAGATACAGAAAAGACTCAAAATAGGGGCCTTGGGGTGGCTCCGTTGGTTAAGCGTCTGCCTTTGGCTCAGGTCATGATCCCAGGGTCCTGGGATCAGGCCCCATGTCAGGCTCCCTGCTCAGTGGGGAGCCTACTTCTCCCTCTCCCTGCTGCTTGTGCTCTGTCTTGCTATCTCTCTCTTTCTCTCTCTCTCTCAAATAATTAAAACCTTAAAAGAAAAAAAAATAAACTTCTAGTGCTGATAAATAATACTTGAGATGAAAAATACACTGGATGGAATTAACAGCAGATTTTATGTTGCAGAAGAAAAGACTAACGAATATGAAGACACAACATTAGAAACTATTCAAAATGAATCACAAAGCACAATAAATTTTTAAAAAGTGAATAGAACATCATTTAGTTATGGGACAACTTCAAGTACCCTAATATGTTTGTATTTGAACCTCTCCACAGAGAAAAATGGTAGAAAAAAAATATTTGAAAAAATAATGGCTGAAAATTGTCTGAATTTGATGAACGCTATAAATTCAAAGATTCAAGAAGGTCAGTGAACGACATCCAAAACCAAGAAACATTAGGAAAACTACATCAGTGTAGGTCATCATGAAATTGTTCAAAACCAGTGAAAAAGAGAAAATCTTAAAAGCAGTTTGAGGAAAAAGACATATGACCTAGAGGGTAACAAACAGAAGAATTTTAGGAGATTATCATCGGAAACAATGTAAGCAAGAAAACTATAAACAAACGTCTTAAAAATACTTAAAGAAGGGGCACCTGGGTGACTCAGTCAGCTAAGCGTCTGACTCTTGGATTCAGCTCTGGTCCTGCTCTCATGGCTCATGGGATTGAGCCCTGCGTTGGGCTCCACACTTGGTGGGAGTCTGCTTGCATATCTTCCCCCTCTGTCCTTTCTCCCACTCTCTCTCTCTCAAATAAATAAGTAAATTAAAAAAAAAAACAAAGAAAAAAAATTAGTTCTATAGTTTTTATTATAGAATAGTATAGAATTCTATGCCCAGCAAAAATCTTTCAAACATGGAAATCAAGTCTTTCTTAGACTGGGAGAAGCTGAAAGATAAGTGATTTTTGATAAAGGTGCAAGGTCAATTTAATGAAAAAAGGCTAGTCTTTGCAATAGATAGAATTGGGAAAATTAGATATACATGTGCCAGAAATGGATTTTCATCCATGCTTTGTATGATACCTAAAATTCAAAATGGATCATAGGCCTATATGTAAAACTTCAATTATAAAGATTCTAGAAAACATAAGAGAAAGAGAAAATCATCATGATTTTCCATGAGGTTTTCCAAAAGCTGTATCTGTAAAAATAAATATTGGTGAATTGTTTTTTATCAAAAAGGAAAACTTTGCTCTTCAAAATATACTAGTAAGGGAATGAAAAGATCACAGTGTAGGCTGATAAATTTACAAATTTGATGAAAAGACTTGTATCCAGAATGTATAAAGAACTCTCAATACTTAGGAATTAGAAAATTCACAACCCAGTTTTAAAAAGGGCAAATGATTTGAATAGACACTTCATCAAAGAAGATATAAGGATGGTAAATAAGCATGTGAAAAGTTACCCAACATTATTAGTCATAGGGAAATTCAAGTTAACACACAAATCAGGTAATACCAGACACCTATTAGAAAGACCAAAATTAAAAAGACATACTACCCACACGTTTTGGCTAGAATGTAGAAGATCTGGAGCATTCACTCATTGCTGACAGGAATGTAGAGTGATACAGTCACTTTGGACAACAGTTTAGTGATTTCTTTAAAAAAATTAAATATATACCTACCATATGATCCAGTCATTCCACTCTTTGGTATATATCCAAAAGAAGTGTTTTTTAAAAAGTGGTAACATACATCTACATACAATTTTGTATATGAAACTTTATAGCAGCATTATTTGTAATAGCCAGAAAGTAGCTATTGCAATCCAAATATTAATCAACCGATGAATAGATACATAAAATCAGGTATCCATGCAATGGAATACAACTTAGCAATGAAAGGGAATGAATAGGTGTTTACGTGCAACAAAATTGATGACTATCAAAAGAATTCTACTGAGTAGGGGCGCCTGGGTGGCGCAGTCGTTAAGCGTCTGCCTTCGGCTCAGGGCGTGATCCCGGCGTTCTCCGCCGGGAGCCTGCTTCTTCCTATCACAATCACCCTGCTGTGCTCCCTCTCTAACTGGCTGTCTCTCTGTCAAATAAATAAATAAAATCTTAAAAAAAAAAAAAAAAAAAAGAATTCTACTGAGTAGAAGAAGCCAGACAAAAAAGAATACATACTGTATGATTTCGTTTATGTAAAATTCTAGAAAATGCAAACTGAATCCATTGTAAATGAAAGCAAGTCAGTGGTTGCCTGGCATCACATAGTTGGGTAATATGGAAGAGTGAGAGGGAAGTATTATAAAGGACCATAAGGACCTGATACATACAGAAGCAGAATTTAAGCCCAGGTGGTCTAACACTAGGGCATATGCTATTAGAATCAAAGGTGGCTGATAGCAAATCTAAATTAAATTATCAGCTATTTAAAGAAGTAAAAGAGCATGAGGTATCTTTTGAGGGTAATATGTTCATAATCTCAATTATGTTGATAAGTATATACATATAACAAAATGATCTAATTATAAGTATTAAATATGTACAATTTATTGTATGCACATTATGTGAAGTCCTTACTTTGCACACCTCTAATGTGTACAAGTTTTAGTATATTTAATTAAACTATACCCACCCCCTAAAAACATGGTTCATATTTAGTTTACCACAGAATATTCCTTCTAAATAATTGCATGGATTACAAACTTTGCTCCTAGCCCTTCAGCCTACACACTTTTTAAATAACAGATGTATGTCATGATAGTGACCAGTCATAGTACTTTTTAAAAATCACGCAGTGATTTTTCACTGCGTATCTAATATTAGTTCATGTGCAAACAGCAAAGTATGTAGTTATGTTGCCTCTTTGCCTCCCAGTGATCAATCCACATTACCTTTTGCCAAAGTGGATAATCAAAAGAGGGAATTGGCTGACTGATAAAGTTAATTTTATGTGTCAACGTGAGAGGGCCATAGAGTACCCGGATATTTGGTCAAACATTATTCCGTGTGTATCTGTGAGGGTGCTTTTGGATGAAATCAACATTTGAACCAGTAATCTGAGTAAAGCAGATTGCCTGTCTAATGTATGTGGCCCTCATCCAATCAACTGAAAGCCTAAATAAAACCAAATGACTGACCCTTGAATAAGAGGAAGCTCCTCCTGCCTGGCTGATGCACTATGACATAAGTCTTTCCATACTTTTGGCTCGTCTTGAGTCCTGATCCTGTCAGCTCTTGTACTGAAACTTACAACATAGATTCTCCTGGTACTTAGGACTTCAAAATCACTGTGACACTATACCATTGACTCTCCTGGATCTCCAGCTTGTCTACTCTAGATCACAGGACTACTCAACCTTCATTATTACATAAGTCAATTCTTTATAATAAATCTTTTTATAGTGTTAGTTCTATTTCTTTGGAGATCCCTGACTAATACAGATTTTGGTACCATGAAGAGGGATGCTGCTGTATCAAATACCTAAATATGGAAGTGGCTTTGGAATTGGGTAATGGGTAGAGGCTAGAAGAGTTATGAAGTGCATGCAAGAGTATGAACATTAAAGTCAATTTTGATAAGGTCTCAGAAAGAAAAGAGAAAAGCTGAATAGAAAGCTTTCTTAGAGAATATATAAGTAATCATTGACAGAATGTTGGTAGAAAAATGGGTATTAAAGGCCATTCTTGGTGAGGTCCCTGACAGAAATGAGGAACAGGTTATTAGGAACTGGAAGAAAGGCAATCTTCTTTATAAAGTTGCTGAAAATGGCTAAATTTTGTTCTTGTGTTTTGTGAAAGATAGAGCTTCTGAATGATAAAATTGAATATTTTTCAAAGAAGATTTGTAAGCAAAGTATTAAAGGTGTGGCTTGAGTCTTTATTGCTTATAGTAAAATGTGAGAAGTGAGATAAATTGAAGACAAAATTGTTAAGCCAAAAGGAACCAGAACTTGAGATTTGGTAAATTTTCAGCCTATCCATATTGCAAAAACCAAAAAAACTTGTTCAAAAGAGAATGCTAAAGGTGTGGCTAAACAACCATTTGATAAAGAGATCATGGGTGCATTTCATGGATATAATCAGCCATTTAAGCAGAAGCCTGGACTAGAGATGGGATGATACCAGGAGAGACCCTGTCAATTTAAACTAAAGAGGACAGAGAAAGCAGGACAGAATGAAGGATGGCTGTAAGAATTCTTAGATTCTATAGACAGGACTATAGACCTATTCAGCTGGAATATGTGCTATACCTTTTTTTTTTTTTTTTGAAAGAGAGGGCTGGGAGAGGCAGAGGGAAAGACAGAAACTTAAGCAGGCTCCACACCCTACATGGATCTTGATGCAGGGCTTAATCTCACAACCTTGAGATCATGACCTGAGTGGAAATCAAGAGTAGGATGCTTAACTGACTGAGCCACCCAGGTGCCCTATGTGTGCTATTCTTAAAGAAAAATGAAGAAAGACCCCAAAAGAGATTCAGGAATCTTTAAGGCTGTCACTCTCACTACAGACTTGGGGAGCAAGGCTGTTTTCCAGGGGCCCATGAAGAGAGTCACAAGGTTAGGTCTGCCCTGCAGAGCTATAGGAGTGATTCTGTCATTTCAGAGGGTCTAAAAGGTGGGATATTGAGCCACAGATGGTTATTCTCAAACCCGAAGATCTAATGGAATTTGCCTAGCTACATTTCGACTTGCTTGTGACCTATCACCTTTCTTTTCCTTCCTGTTTAACTCTTTTGAAATGGGAATGTTTATTCTCTGCCTGTCCCACCATTGTATTTTGGAACTTGTGTGGTTTCACAGGTTTACAGCTGAAGAAGAATTTTCTTTCATAAAAAATTATGCCTTGACTCTAACCCATGTCTAATCTAGATGGTATTTAGATGAGACTTTGGACATTAAAGTTGATGAATTAAAACTTTTTGGGGTTGTTGAGATGAAATGAATGTATTTTGCATGTGGGAAGGGTATGAATTTTGGAGTGCTAGAGGTGGAATGTTATCAAATGGATGTTTGTGTCCTACCAAATTTCATATGTTGAAACCTTAACACCCAATGTGACTTTATTTAGAGATGGATCCTCTAAGTAATTAGGATTGAATGAAGTCAAGGGTGGGCCATGACCCAATAGGATTAGTGTCCTTTTAAAAAGAGATACCAGAGGGGTGCCTGGGTGGCTCATTTGGTTGGGAATCTGACTCATGGTTTTGGCTCAGGTCATGATCTCAGGGTTGTGGGATTGAGCCCTGAGTCAGCTCTGTGCTCAGCTCAGGGGTCTGCTTGGGATTATCTCTCTCCCTCTGCCCTTCCCCCCCCTCAAATAAATAAGTCATAAAAAATAAGAAGGGATACCACAGGTGTGGGGATGGGGTGGAGGAGCTTAAGAAAAAAAAGGGGGGCTTCTAGCTGGCTCAGTCAGTGGAGCATGTGACTCTTGATCTCGGGGTCATGAGTTTAAGCCCCATGTTGGGTGTAGAGGTTACTAAAAATAAATAAACTTTTAAAAAAGGAAAAAAAGATACCAGAAGGCTTAATTTCTCTCTCTCCATCATATGAAGGCATAAGCAGATAGCAGCCACTAACAAGCCAAGAGAAGAGAATTCAGAATGAAACCTACCTCATCAGCACCTTAACAAGGACTGGATTTTCTAGCCTACAAAACTGTGAGAAATAAGTTTCTGTTGTTTAAATCATCCAGAACATGATATTTTGTTATTGCTGAACATGCTAACATGGACAAAGATGAAAGTGCAGCAAAAAAATCAAACTGTGATAATTCTGTTAGTGAAACCCAAATCTATCTTAAATGGAGTTATAGATGAAATACCTGACCAGGGGAATGTTGACACTACTGTCATTCAAAAGACTTTAGATATTAAGTCAGAGGAATTTAGTGAAAATGAAGTTATCAACATAAATGAGGAAAGTGGTTGTAACAAAAGGGATGTCCAGAAGAAGTCATCCAGTAAAATATTTCTGAAATAACTATTAGTGATATTTCATGACATTGAAAGCATTGGGTTGAAATGTTGGAGGTTAATCCAGAATTAAAATGCAGTGTGAAAGGAGTTTAGCTCAAAGATGGCTGAGGAGTAGGAGACCATAGTTTTGTCTGGAATTCAGCTAGATAGCTATCAAATCATTCTGAACACCTATGAACTCAACCGGAGCACTAAGAAAAAAACTGCTTCAATTCTACAAATAGAAAAGTGACCACTTTCTGCAAGAATGACAGGACAGAAAAACTCACATCAAAAAAGAGAAAAAGAGGCACTACTGACTGCCAGGGACTTAATATAAGTAAGATGTCAGAACTAGAGTTCAGAATAGTAATTATAAAGATACTACCTGGGGTTGGGAAAAAGCATAGAAGACACTAGAGAAGCACTTTCTGGAAAAATAAAAGAACTAAATCTAATCACGTTAAAATCAAAAGGGTTATCAGTGAGATCCAGTCAAAAATGGAGGCTCTGACTGCTAGGATAAATGAAGCAAAAGAGAGAATTAGTGATTTAGAAGAAAAAATGATGGAGAATAAAGAAACTGAGAAAAAGAGATGAACAACTACTGGATCACAAGGGGAGAATTCAAGAGATAAGTGAAACCATAAAGCAAAACAATATTAGAGCAATTGGGATCCCAGGAGAAGAGGGAATAGAGAAAGAGGAGGACAGAAGGTATATTAGAGCAAATTATAGCTGAAAATTTCCCTAATCTGGAAAAGGAAACAGGCATTCAAGCCTAGGAGGCACAGAGAAACCCCTTTAAAGGCAATAAAAATAGGTCAACACTGGGGTGCCTGGGTGTCTCAGTCATTTAAGTGTCTTCCTTTGGCTCAGGTCATGATCTTGGGGTCCTGGGATTGAGTCCTGCATCGGGCTCTCTGATCAGCAGGGAGTCTGCTTCACTCTCTCATTCTCTCTCTCCCCCCCTCTCTCTCAAATAAATAAATTCTTAAAAAAAAAATAGGTCAACAACTCAACGTATAGTAGTGAAGTTTGCAAAGTTCAGGGACAAAGAGAGACTCCCGAAAGCAGCTCAGGACAAGAGGTCCTTAAACTGCAAGGGTAGGAACATTAGACTGGCAGCACATCTACCCATAGAGACCTGGTAGGACAGAAAGGACTGGCATGATGTATTCAGGGTGCTAAATAAGAAAAATATGCACCCAAGAATAATTTATCCAGCAAAGCTGTCATTCAAAATAGAAGGAGAGATAAACAGCTTCCAGAACAAAGAGAAAGTAAAAGAATTTGTGATCACTAAACCAGCCCTTCAAGAAATATTAAAGGGGATCCTTTAAGTGAAGAGAGAGCCCAAAGTAACAGACCAGAAAGGAACAGAGACAATATACAGAAAGAGTGACATTACAGGTAATACGATGGCACTAAATTCATATCTTTCAATAGTTACTCAGAATGTAAACAGTCTAAATGCCCCAATCAAAAGACACAGGGTATCAGGTTGAATAACAAAGAAAGACCCATCGATATGCTGTCTGCAAGAGACTCATTTTATACCCAAAGACACCTCCAGACTGAAAGTGAGGGGATGGAAAACCATTTATCATGCTAATGGACATCAAAAGAAAGCTGGGGTAGCAATCTTTATATCAAACAAATTAGATTTTAAACCAAAGACTGTAATAAGAGATGAGGAAGGACATTGTATCATAAATAAAGGGTCGATCCAACAAGATCTAACAATTGTAAATATCTATGCCCCTAACAAGGGAGCACCCAATTATATAAGCCAACTAATAACAAAATTAAAGAAACACATTGATAATAATACAATAATAGTAGGGGACTTTAACATCCCACTTAGAGCAATGGACAGATCATCTAAGCTGAAGATCAAGGAAACAAGGGCTTTTAATGACACACTGGAGCAGATGGACTTCACAGATATATTCAGAGCATTCCATCCTAAAGCAACAGAATATACATTCTTCTCAAGTGCACATGGAACATGCTCCAGAAGAGATCACATCCTGGGTCACAAATCAGGTCTAACCAGTACCAAAAGATTGGGATCATTCCCTGCATATTTTCAGAACACAATGCTTTGAAAGTGGAATTCAATCACAAGAGGAAAGTTGGAAAGAACTCAGATACATGGAGGCTAAAGAGCATCCTACTAAAGAATGAATGGGTCAACCAGGAAATTTAAGAAGAATTTAAAAAACTTATGGAAACAAATGAAAATGAAAACACAACTATTCAAAACCTTTGGGATGCAGCAAAGGTGGTCCTAGGAGGGAAGTATATAGCACTACAAGCCTTTCTCAAGAAACAAGAAAGGTCTCAAATGCACAGCCTAACCTAACGCCTAAAGGTAGTGGAGAAAAAAACAGCAAATAAAGCCTAAACCCAGCAGGAGAGGAGAATTAATAAAGATTAGAGCAGAAATCAATGAAACAGAAGCCAAAAGAACAGTAGAAAAGATCAGCAAAACTAGGAGCTGGTTCTTTGAAAGAATCAATAGGATCGATAAACCCCTGACCAGACTTATCAAAAAGAAAAGAGAAAGGATGCAAATAAATAGAATCATGACCGAGAGAGGAGAGATCACAACCAACACCAAAGAAATACAAACAATTATAAGAACATATTATGAGCAACTATATGCTAACAAATTAGTCAATCTGGGAGAAATGGATGCATTCCTAGACACGTATAAACTACCAAAACTGAAGCAGGAAGAAATAGTAAACCTGAACAGACCCATAACCAGCAAGGAAATCGAAGCAGTAATCAAAAATTGCCCAAAGAACAAGAGCCCAGGGCCAGATGGCTTCCCAGGGGAATTCTACCAAACATTTAAAGAAGAATTAATACCTATTGTTCTGAAGCTGTTTCAAAAAATAGAAGTGGAAAGAAAACTTCCAAACTCTTCCTATGAGGCCAGCATTACCTTGATCCCAAAACCAGACAAAGACCCCACCAAAAGGAGAATTACAGACCGCTATCCCTGATGAACATGGATGCCAAAATTCTCACCAAGATACTAGCCAGTAGGATCCAACAGTACATTAAAAGGCTTATTCACCCTGACCAAGCAGGATTTATTCCTGGTCTGCAAGGGTGGTTCAATATCTGCAAATCAATCAACCTGATACACTACAAGGAAAAGAACCATATGATCCTCTCAACAGATGCAGAAAAAGCATTTGACAAAGTACAGCATCCTTTCTTGATGAATACTCTTCACAGTGTAGGGATAGAGGAGAGGGTAAACATCTTAATATTATAAAAGCCGTCTCTGAAAAACCCACAGTGAATATCATTCTCAATGGGGAAAAACTGAGAGCTTTCCCCCTAAGGTCAGGAACATGGCAGGGATGTCCACTATCACCACTGCTGTTCAACATAATAGTAGAGGTCCTAGCCTCAGCAATCAGACAACAAAAAGAAATAAAAGGCATCCAAATTGGTAAGGAAGCGAAACTCATTCTTCGCAGATGACATGATACTCTATGTGGAAAACCCCAAAGACTACACCCCAAAATTGCTAGAATTCATACAGGAATTCAGCAATGTGGCATGGTATAGAATCAATGCACAGGAATCAGTTGCATTTCTATACACTAACAAAGAGACAGAAGAAGGGGAAATTAAGGAGTCAATCCCATTTACAATTGTACCCAAAACCATAAGATACCTAGGAATAAACGTAACCAAAGAGGCAAAGGATCTATACTCTGAAAACTGTAGAACACTCATGAAAGAAATGAAGGAAGACACAAAGAAATGGAAAAATATTTCCATGCTCATGGATGGGAAGAACAGATATTTTTAAAATGCCTATGCTACCTAGAATAATATACCCATTCAATACAATCCCTATCAAAATACCATACACTTTTCTCAGAGCTGGAACAAATAATCCTAAAATTTGTATGGAACTAGAAAACCCCATGAATACCCAAAGGAATGTTGAAAAAGAAAACCAAAACCAGTGGCATCACAATGCCGGACTTCAAGCTCTATTACAAAGCTGTAATCATCAAGACAGTATGGTACTGGCACAAAAACAGACACATAGGTCAATGGAACAGAATAGAGAACCAGAAATGGACCCTCAACTCTGTAGTTCACTTATCTCCAACAAAGGAAGAAGGAATATCCAATGGAAAAAAGACAGTCTCTTCAACCTATGGTGTTGGGTAAATTGGACAGCCATATGCAGAGGAATGAAACTGGACCACTTCCTTACACCATACACAAAAATAGACTCAATGTGGATGAAAGACCTAAGCGTGAGACAAAACTCCATCAAAATACTAGAGGAGAACACAGGCAGCAACCTCTGTGACCTTGGCTGCAGCAACTTCTTGCTAGACACATCGTCAAAGGCAAAAATGAACTATTAGGACTTCATCAAGAGAAAAAGCTTTTGCACAGCAAGGAAAACAGTTGACAAAACCAAAAGACAGCTGAAAGAATGGAGAAGATATTTGCAAATCTCTTATCAAATAAAGGACTAGTATCCAAAATCTATAAAGAACTTATCAAACTCAACACCCAAAGAACAAATAATCCAATCAAGAAATGTACAGAAGACAGGAACAGATATTTCTCCAAAGAAGACATCCAAATGGCCAATAGACACATGAAAGAATGCTCCACATCACTCAGCATCTGGGAAATACAAATCAAAACCACCTAGCACCGGTCAGAATAGCTAAAATTAACAAGTCTGGTAACGACAGATATTGGCAAGGATGCAGAGAAAGGCAAACCCTCTTATACTGTTGGTGGAAATGAAAGCTGGTGCAGCCACTCTGGAAAACAGTATGCAGGTTCCTCAAAAAGTTGAAAATAGAGCTACTCTATGATCCAGAATCACACTACTGGGTATTTATCTCAAAGATACAAATGTAGTGATCCAAAGGGGCAACCGCACCCCGATATTTATAGCCACATGTCCGCAATAGCCAAACTATGGAAAGAGCCCAGATGTCCATCAACAGATGAACGGATAAAAATGATGTGGTGTATATATATACACAATGCAGTACTACTCAGCCATAAAAACAAAGAAAGAAAGAAATATTGCCATTTGCAACGACATGGATGGATCTAGAGGTATTACGCTAAGTGAAATAAGTCAATTAGAGAAAGACAATTACCATATGATCTCACTCATTTGTGTAATTTAAGAAATAGAACAGAGGATCATGGGGGAAGGGAGGGAAAAATAAAACAAGACGAAATCAGAGAGGGTGACAAACGATAAGAGACTTTTTTCCCCCAAGATTTTATTTATTCATCTGAGGCAGAGAGAGAGAGAGCACAAATGGGGTAGAAGGGGGAGAGGGAAAAGCAGACTTCTTGCTGAGCAGAGAGCTGTTCCTGGGGCCCAATCCCAGGACCCCAGGATCGTGACCTGGGCACCACCCAGGTGCCCCAAGAGACTCTTAATCATAGGAAACAAACTGAGGGTCCTGGAGGGGAGGGGGGTGAAGGGATGGGGTAACTGGGTGATGGACATTAAGGAGGGCACCTGATGTAATGAACACTGGGTATTATATAAGGCTGATGAATCACTGAACTCTACCTCTGATACTAATAATACACTATATGTTAATTGAGTTTAAATTTTAAAAAATGCTGTATGAAATTCATCAAGGAATAGAGAAGCTGCTCACTCCCTACCATAACCTTAGGTTATGTAAGGAATAGAAAACAGGTACTGTTCTGGGGCGCCTGGGTGGCTCAGTCGTTAAGCATCTGCCTTCAGCTCAGGGCGTGATCCCGGCATTCTGGGATCGAGCCCCATATCAGGCTCCTCTGCTGGGAGCCTGCTTCTTCCTTTCCCACTCCCCCTGCTTGTGTTCTCTCTCACTGGCTGTCTCTCTCTGTCAAATAAATAAATAAAATCTTAAAAAAAAAAAAAGAAAAATTCTGTTCAAACTACTCTTTTTTTTAGATTTATTTATTTGAGAGAGAGGGAGAGCACATGTGTGCATGCAGAAGCAAGCAGCCAGTGGTGGGGTTGAGGGGGGGTGCTGTGGCACAGGGGCAGAGGAAGAGCTAGTATCCTGAAGCAGACTCCCAGTGAGTGTTGAGCCTAACCCAACATTAAGGCCAATCCCAGGACTCTGAGATCATGACCTGAGCCGAATTCAGATGCTTAACTGATTGAGCCACCCAGGCACCCCAATAAATATTGGTTTTAATGTTTTTTTCATTTCCCTATTAATTTATAGCCAACAATAAAAGAGTTTTCTGTAGTTTTGACAAATTTTGTAAAGGTTATGGAACAATAATAAATTTTCCAATAATTATTTAAAATATATGTTTCAGATTGAACAGTCATTTTTACTGTCCTGCGTTATTGGGCAAAGTGTAAATTACTTGTGTATCTCAATTAAAACTGCCAAGAATAAGCTACTAATAATTTAAAATTTTGATTTTAAATTTAATTGTATTCAGAGGCATCAGAAGACGCAGGGATATTAAATATAAATTAAACTAAAAGATTGAATACAATTAAATTCAAATTTGAAAAACATCACAGCAACAAGATAAAGTATAAAAACCATAGGATCATTTCAATAGATACAATAAAAACATCTGACAAAATACAACATCCATTCATGATGAAAACCCTCAACAAAGTAGGTTTACAGGGAACATATCTCAACATAGTTAAAGGCCATATATGAAAAGCCTGAAGCTAACATCGATTCAATAGTGAAAAACTGAGAGCGTTTCCTCTAAGATTGGGAATAAGGACATTCACACTCACCACTTTCATTCAGCATAGTACTGGAAGTCCTTGCCATAGCAATTACACACACAATAAACAAAAATAAAAGGCATCCAAATTGGTAAGGAAACAAAACTCCCTCTATTTTCAGATGGCATGATACTACATATAGAAAACCCTAAAGACTCCACCAACAAACTACTAGAATTGAATAATGAATTCAGTAAAATCAATATACAGAAATCCATTGCATTTCTATATACTAATAATGAAGCAGCAGAAAAGGAAATTAAGAAAACAATCCCATATACAACTGCACTAAAAATAATAAAATGCCTAGGAATAAACTTAACCAAGGAGATGAAAGACTCTACTCTGAAAACTATAAAACAGTGATGAAAGAAACTGAAAACAACACAAACAAGTGGAAAGATATTCCATGCTCATGGATTAGAAGAACAAATATTGTTAAAATGTCCATACTTCCCAAAGCAATCTACAGATGTAATGCAATCCCTATCAAAATACCAACAACATTTTTCACTGAACTAGAACAAATAATCTTAAAATTTGTATGGAACCACAAGAGACCTTGAATAGCCAAAGCGGTCTTGAACACAACTGGAGGTATCACAATCCCAGATATCAAGATGTACTACAAACCTGTAGTAATCAAAACAGTATGGTACTGGCATAGAAATAGACACATGGATCAAAAGAACAGAAGACACAGCCCAGAAATAAACCCACAGGCACATGGTCAATTAATCTTGGACAAAGGAGGTGATAATATGCAATGGGAAGAAGACAGTCTCTTCAACAAATGGTGTTGGGAAAACTGGGCAGCTACATGCAAAAGAGTGAAACTGGACCACTTTCTCACACCTTACACAAAAACAAACTCAAAATGCATTAAGGACCTAAATGTGAGACTTGAAACTATAAAAATCCTAGAAGAGAACACAGGCAGTGACTTCTCTGACATCGGCCATAGCAGCATCTTCCTGGATATGTCTCCTGAGACAAGGGAGACAAAAGCAAAAATAAACTATTGGGACTACATCAAAATAAAAAGCTTCTGCACAGCAAGGGAAACAGCTAACAAAACTAAAAGACAACCTTCGGAATGGGAGAAGGTATGTGCAAATAACATATCTTAGTATCCAAAATATATAAAGAACTTATACAGCTCAACACCAAAAAACCCATATAATCCAATTTAAAAAATGAACAGAAGACATGAAGAGACACCTCCAAAGAAGACATGCAGTGGCCACAGACACATGAAAAGATGCTCAACATCTCTGTCATCAAGGAAATGCAAATCAAAACCACAATGAGATAGCATGTCACACCCATCAAAATGGCTAAAATACACAACACAAGAAACAAACACGTGTTGGCCAGGATGTGGAGAAAAAGGAACCCTTGTGCAGTGTTGGTGGGAACGCAAACTGGTGCAGCCACTGTGGGAAAACTATATGGAGGTTTGTCAAAAACTTAAAAATAGAACTACCATATGATCCAGCAATTCCACTCCTAGATATTTACCCCAAAAATATGAAAACACTAATTCAAAAAGGTATATACAACCCTATGTTCATTATATCATTATTTACAATAGCCAAATATGGAAGCATCCCAAGTGTCCATCAGTAGAGGAACAGATAAAGAAGTATATATTAACATATATATAAAATGGAATAAAGAAGAAGTGGTAATATATTAATATATATCCATCATACCTGTATATTATATATATATATATATATATATCCATATGTATATCCATTCTATCCATATCCAATATATCCACATATTTTTCGTCTCTATATATATCCATTATTTTATGTATAATGGAATATTACTCAGCCATAGATAGGAATGAAATTTTGCGATTTGCAACAACATGGATGGATCTAGAGAATATAATGCAAAGGAAAATAAGTCAGAGAAAGACAAATACTATACGGTTTCACTCACGTGAGATTTAAGAAACAAAGCAAAAAAAAGAGAGAGAGAGAGAGAGAGAAACCAAATAATAGACTCTTAACTAGAGAGTACAAACTGATGGTTACCAGAGGGTTGGTGGGTGGGGGGGATGGGTGAAATAGGTGAACAGGATTAAAAGTACACTTATCTTGATGAGCACTGAGAAATGTATAGAATTTTTGAATCACTGAATTATTCACCTGAAACTAATATAACACTGTATGTTAACTATACTAGAAATAAAAATTTTTTAAATAAAAAAAATTTTAAATATGAAAAAATTTTAAAAAAGCTTTGAAAGAAGTAAAATTAGCACAAACAATCCCAAATAAAAAATATGTTAAAAGGAGTTACTGGATGACCAGGTGAATGGATCATGCAACTCTTGATCTTGGGGTTGTACGTTCAAGCCCCACACTGGGTGTAGAGTTTACTTAAAAATGAAATCTTGGGGCACCTGGGTGGCACAGCAGTTAAGCGTCTGCCTTCAGCTCAAGGCGTGATCCCGGCGTTATGGGATCGAGCCCCACATCAGGCTCCTCCGCTATGCGCCTGCTTCTTCCTCTCCCACTCCCCCTGCTTGTGTTCCCTCTCTTGCTGGCTGTCTCTATCTCTGTCGAATAAATAAATAAAATCTTTAAATAAAAAAAAATGAAATCTTACAAAATTATATGTTAAAAAGTTTTAAATATATAAAAATTTTTATATGAAACACTTATTTGTTTTCTTTCTTTTCTTTATTATTATTTTTTTTTACGATTTTATTTATTTATTTGACACAGAGAGACAGCCAGCAAGAGAGGGAACACAAGCAGGGGTAGTGGGAGAGGAAGAAGTAGGCTTCCCAGCAGAACAGGAGTCCAATGTGGGGTTCAATTCCAGGGCTCTGGGATCCCACCCTGTGCCAAAGGCAGATGCTTAATGACTGAACCACCCAGGCGCCCCTGTTATTTTGTTTTCTGAAGTTTCATTATGTTTTTATATTTTTTTATATGTTAAAGCTTCTAACTGTTATTTGTGAATGAATTTGATATTTTTAACAAATCGATCACTCAGTAAATAGAATGTTAGCTCTTAGTAAATAGATTTTTTGTGAATTGACCTGATCATTAGACAATTCCAAGCACTTGATTAAGTCCTATTTGATAATGGGAATTAAATGATAAACTATATATATTCATAAACTTATATAAACATAAGTAAGTATGATATATATACCTATGTCCAGCTATAAATCTGAGAACCTGTCTTTGACTTAAGTGTGCATAAGGGAAGTCTACAATAGCCTATGCCAAGCACTCAATTGTTACAAATATTACCTCATTAAGGTGAAAGAAAATAGAAAATAGTTATTAAGCAGTCTATGGAAAACATTACAGGAGAAGAGAAAATGAACATTATCCCCCAAATCAAAAAGAATATAAAAGTAAAAATTAGAAGAAAATTTTAGAAACATTTCTAATTTCTGCTACAAGGTTAGAGAGTAAGTATGATCTTAGTAAAAGTTGAGCAGAAAACTGAATGTACAATAGAAAAATGTTAAGATTGGATAAAAAGAGTGCTGAGTGATATTAGGAAAGATTTCAAGGAAATTAAAATTTTACTGTTAGAATTTAGATCTGCATTAGTGGCAGTATGTACCCAAATTATCATGTAGACAAATCATTGATGTGATCTTGAGTTTACCCGGTAAGCAGAGAAAAAAAAGAAAAATTCCAGTTAAATAATTTAGCTTAATCTAAGAAGATTCAACAAACAAGAGAACCATTCTTAAATCTACCTGACAGTATTTTTGAATTATAATAAGAAGAATAAACACTCAGAAGAGTCATGTTTCCTATAAGGAAATAAAATTTAATTTACATTAATTATTAAGAAATTTTGGTGCACCTGGCTGGTTCAGTCAGTAGAGCATGTGACTCTTGATCTTGGCGTCCTGAGTTTGAGCCCCATGTTGGGTGTAAAGATTACTTAGCAATAAAAATCTTAAAAAAAAAAAATCTTTACATGTTTTGGGCTCATTTGAATGAGCTCAACTTTCTCTATATAACAGTAAATTCTATAAGAAATAGAAACATTTAGGGAAAAGATTGATTTAAGAATTTTGTGTTCAGGGGCACCTGTGTGGCACAGCGGTTAAGTGCCTGCCTTCGGCTCAGGGCGTGATCCCGGCGTTATGGGATCGAACCCCATATCAGGCTCCTCCGCTATGAGCCTGCTTCTTCCTCTCCCGCTCCCCCTGCTTGTGTTCCCTGTCTCGCTGGCTGTCTCTATCTCTGTCAAATAAATAAATAAAATCTTTAAAAAAAAAAAAAAGAATTTTGTGTTCAACTGATTCGTCTTTCATCTCTGAAGGAAGTATAAAGAAATTTTCATATTTCCACGGGCTTAGAAAATAAATACTTCCGAAACCGCTGTAGTAAAAAACAAAACAAAACAAAAAAACAACTTTATAAAGACATGCTCCCTAACTGAAGGATGACTTTTAAAAATCCTTCTAACCATTTCAGTAAAACAGCTGTGATGTCTTTGTTGCAAACCCAGTTGTCAATTTGTAATCTTTATTTTACTCAATTTCTGAATGGCAGTTGAAAGAATTCATTCCTATGTTCTTCTTGAACATGTTTTTTACTTGATGTTTACAACATTACTCTTGGTTTTTCATTCATTTTATGGGCCAGTCCTTCTTAATTTCCTTCCTTGGTTTTTCTTCTTATATTCAACTTCTAAGTATTGCAGTACCACAGGGCTTTAGCCTGTCTACAGTAACTCTTTGGTGATCTCAACTATTTCATATTTTATATCATTCATTCATTCATTTGTTCATTTATTTTTATTTTTTTTTAAAGTAGGCTCTATCCTCAACATGGGGCTTCTCATGACACTGAGATCAGTAGTCACACGCTTTACTGACTGAACCAGCTATGCTTTACTAACTAAGCACCCCTACTATCAACACTTTAAATAGTATAAGGAAGTAACTTCCGAATTTGTATCTCCAGCCTTAGACCTTTTCCCTAAATTCCAAACTTATATAGCCATCTTTGTACTTAACATCTCTACCTGAGTGTTTAGTTAGCATCTACAGCTTAACGAGTACAAAATCAATCTATTGATTTACACCAGACCCCAACCCATTTACCCAAAGCAGCACTTTTTCAGTCTGTTTATGTAAATTAGTCTTCTTTATGTAAACTAACTCTAGTCTTTTAGTTCCTGAAGACAAAAATCGATGGAGTCATTATTTATTCCTCTCTCTTATAGCACATAGCCAATCCACCAACAGATGATTTCAACCTACCTTCAAAATATATTTAGAATCTGACCACTTTTTCCTACTTCAATCACTACTGTCAATTTTAAGCTAGTATTATCATCCCCTGGTTGGATTTTTTAGCAATCTCCTATATGGTCTAACTTCTGTTCTTGTTCTGCTACGGTCTTTTCCCACACTGAAGCAAGAGAGGTCTTTTCCAAAGGTAATTCAGACTATGTAGACTATGTCATTTCTTTGCTCAAAAGCACTCAGTGGTTTTCTAGTTAGAGTAAAAATCCAAAGTCTTTATGTGATGGCTTAAAAGCCCTACAAAATATGACAGTATTAACGGCACTCTGTGACCTTATCTCTTGGTGCTCTTCTTCTTGACCACTTTAGCCTATTTATTATTCTTGAACAAATTAAGCATTTGCAAATCTTGTTCCCTCTGCCTGGGAAGCCCTTCCTAGGTGTATGTCTACATGCCTTATTCACTCACTTCTTTTTAGGTTTTTGCTCAAATATCTTATTAGTGGGGCGCCTGGGTGGCGCAGCGGTTTAGCGTCTGCCTTTGGCTCAGGGCGTGATCCTCGCATTATGGGATCGAGCCCCACATCAGGCTCCTCCACTATGAGCCTGCTTCTTCCTCTCCCACTCTCCCTGCTTGTGTTCCCTCTCTCACTGGCTGTCTCTATCTCTGTTGAATAAATAAATAAAATCTTTAAAAAAATATATATATATCTTATTAGTGAGGTCCTTTTTCACTATTCCTAGAACTTATTATACATCTTGCCTCTACTGTTTTTTCTCCATAATATTTGTCATAGTCATATATAACAGGAGTCTGCAAATTATGGCTTGTGAGTTAAATCTTACATACCACTTGTTTTTGTACATAAAGTTTTCTCAGAGGCAGCTATGCCCACTTTTTTTCACACATTGCCTGTGGCTGTTTTTTTTGCTATAATAGCTAAGTTGAGAGATTACAACAGAGACACATGGCCCACATTGCCTAAAACATTTACTGTTTGGTCCTTGATAGAAGTTTGCTGACCCTGGTATATACTGTTTACTTGTGTGTTTATAACCTAACCCCCCCACCCCCATAAGAAAGTTAGCCCAATGAGGGCAGGTTTACTTTTTTTTCACTGCTGTATCCCTAGCACCTTTACTAGCACCTGAGATATAATAGATGTTTATTAAATATTTCTGGAACAATTAAATGACTGAATGAAAGAAAAGATATGGCATAGTATAGTAATTAAAGTATATATGAAAGGATTTCAGTAGAAACAAAAATTCCTCTAGATTTAAGCTTTGTTATTATGTGTCATTACCATCTAAAAATAATTAATATGCTTTCAATTAAGTATGTTTTCAATTAAGCAACTTTTGTGTAAAGATAGTAGAAAGCAGGTACAGAATTTCGCTCTTCTGACACTTAGTGATATGAGCTACAACAATTTAAAAAAAAGAAAGAAAGAAAGAACCGGAAGGAAAACCCAAAACAAAACAAAATGTTCACCAGCAGTAACCAGAAATGAGAAACAGGATAGAATCCAATACAATACATTTACAAAAGAAGGAAAGAAAAGAAGATTTGCTGAAGCATAGTGGTGCCCAACCTCACATCTACTCCCCAAAAGCTATCTCGATCTCAAGATTAATGATGATCTTGAGATTCATCATTTATATACCTTTAATAGTAGAAGAATAGATGAATAGTGTCTCCTTACATTTTTCTTTTTCTTACTATGCGGAAATAGAAACAGCTGCTGGGAAGAGATGACTGAAAGGTGAAAAGTGAAGGATAGGGATGGTTTCTTGGCAGAAACAGAGGCTTCAAGACTCCTGAACTAAGGGAATGATCTGAATCCCAAGGTCGTCTCCCTATGGTTTCTTCCCCTAAGTAGTTAAGGTGAACGTCTAAGAAAATCTCAATTAACTTAATTCCTCCAACAAAAGTGGCATATAAAAGTTCAACAAAAGCTCCAGCTGGGGGGCACCTGGCTTGCTCAGTTAGTAGAGCACATGACCCTTGATCCGGAGGTCATTAGTTTGAGCCCCACATGGGGTGTAAAGATTACTTAAAAAAAAAAAAGCTCCATCTGAATTGTCTTCCTCTCCTTATAGTTTAGCTATGCTAAGTAGCTCACAGTCCATAAATTTAATTTTTGCCATTTTTAAAGATCCAGTTTATATTACCTTGTTTCCAGCTGACTTCTGTCATTTGTTTTGCTCCTTAGAGGATAATCTTTCTCCCTCTTTTGGATTGCCTCTCTTCAGTGTAGAATGGGAGAGAGGGAGAAAGGTTATAAATATATAGAGNGAAAGAGTAAGGTTATAAAAAGTAATTTGAATTCATTCGGGCTAGGGATATTTTAATGTCATTGACTCTCTTTAAAAAAAAAATGACATTTTTAGTAAACAATTCTGGTAAAATAGTAAAAGCTTCCCAGAATAAGTACAAAATATTTCTTTCCAGTATTTTTGTCTCTAAAAGTGGAGAAGACACTAAAGCTAAGGAAGTATTAATTCAGTGTTGCACTCCTCAGAGCAAAAGCAGTTATAAACCATACAGTTGCCAAGTTTATTAAACCAGGAGGAAAATAATAAATATTATGTCTGGGAATAAGTCAGAATCAACTATGGCAAAATTCCTTTAATGTGGTACATTTGGACACTATAATATCAATGATATACAATATGAAAGCACAGTTACTCTAACATGTGCATGCTAATAGATACTGGGCTTTACAGTTGGATGAAGCCTTTTATGTGAAGAGTATGAATGAACTTTTTACCTTATGTGCAGTTCATTTATGAGGGTGAAGTGCTTGACAACTTCTCTCTTTTTTTTTAATTGCTGAAAAACCATGATAAAGGGGAAGAAATTTAAAAAATTTGGATCATAGGGGCGCCTGGGTGGCTCAGTCATTAAGTGTCTGCCTTCTGCTCAGGTCATGATCCCAGAGTTCTGGGATCGAGTCCCATGTCAGGCTCCCTGCTCAGCGGGGAGCCTGCTTCTGTCTCCCTCTCCCACTCCCCCTGCTTGTGTTCCCTCTGTAGCTGTTCTCTCCCTGTCAAATAAATAAATAAAAATATTTAAAGAATTTTTGGATCATAATTATTTTGTGAGCCAAAAAATTTTCTGGAAAAGGTGTATTGGAATCTATATTGATGGAATAAAAGGTGTCGGACAAGGAAAAACACTACTAGTCAAAGAGTTGACACCAGAATATTATTTCTCATATTGCATTATTCCCAGGGCACAATTATCTGTATATAACATGGACTAATCTGATTCAGTTTTCATTTTTATTTATTTGTTTTTTTTAAAGTAAGCTCCATGCCCAACGTGGGGCTTGAACTCACCATCCTGAGATTAAATGTCACACACTGTACCAACTGAGTCAGCCAGGTGCCCAAAATAATAATCTTCTGATATTTGAAAACTATTAACAAGTTAGCAAGAAGTCACTCACATCACTGATGAAAAAGTTAAGTTTTTTTTTTTTTTTTTCATTTTCATCTTACTCATTTACTTAAAAGTACCAATGGCCATTTGTCAGAACTACATTCTTCAACAATTTCAACCTTAGGTTGGCTACAGATAGGGCTACAGGCACAAGAGTTTGGTAAAATAAAGTAAAGCATTCTGTGAGAATCACCTGGCTATATGGATTTTACAATACCGTATTGTATATTTTATTATTATTTGAAATTTATTCAAAAAATTGCCCAGATTTACCACCACACCTCTTTTCGGGAGGACCACATTGCTAGGCTTCAAGGAATGCACAGTCCAATTGAGAGATGTCAACACCCTAAGATATCTGATACAATATGATAAATACTCTAACAAAGGTATTCCAAGTAAAATGAGTACACATTAGATTGTTTTTTCTGGGTGGAGATGGGGGAAGAAAGATGTGTATGGGACACCTGGGTAGCTCAGTAGGTTAAGCATCTGCCTTCAGCTCAGGCCCTGGGATCAAGTTCCACCTGGGTCTCCTTGCTTGATGGGGAGCCTGCTTCTCTCCCTGCTTTTGCACTCTCTCTCTCTCTGACAAATAAATAAATAAATCTTAAAAAAAAAAAAGAAAGAAACATGCATATGAGTCAGTCTCGTAGTGATTAAGCCTTCTTTGCCTTACAGTTTATCTTGATATATTGTTTTCAGTATTAAACTTTTTAATAATTTTGCCCTGAAGGAGAGTTTCAAACTATTCAAGGTACTGACACATACCATTCGGGCAAGCCCTCTGAAATCACAAAAGTGGTCTTTTCTGGGTCAGGAAGAAATATATTTTTTAAAAGATTTATTTATTTATTTTTGAGAGACAGAGACAGAGAGAGTATGGGGAGGAGCAGAGAAAGAGGGACAAACAGACTCTGTGCTGAGAGCAGAGCCTGACATGGGGCTCCATCTCATGACACTGAGATCCTGACACAAGCCAAAATCCAGTTGGATGCTTAACCAACTGAGCCACCCAGGTGCCCAGGAAGAAATATTTTTTATCTCATATCAGATTTCAAAAATTCATGTGACTACCTCCCCACTTTATATACAACATGTTTCAAGTTGGAAAACCAGAGTTTTATAATCACTGCTCAATTATTTTTACAGCATTTTGAAAAATATACACTCAAGGACCCAGATTCATTCCTAAGCACAACTGTTACTACTTCCTTTAAAAATTGAATCAAGGGGTGCCTGGCTGGCTCAGTTGGTAGAGCGTATGTCTCTTGATCTCTTAGGAGAGGCCAATAACATCTTAAAATTTCCTTTGTAAAAATATGAAATCTAATGTTAAAATCTACCCATCTTATACACACGCACAAACACACAGACACACAGAGATATCAGTATCTATTGCAACACAATTTCAAATTAGGTTCCTTAAGGTACATTTGATAAGAAATGTTGAGTAAATTCTTGTTTCCTTTATTTACCAGTTTTCAAAATTATGAGTTGCTTCCCTAGTATCCTTCAAAGATGAAAAATGTTTTTAAAAAGTATCATTATAAATTTATATATTAAGATATATTTGGGGCACCTGGGTGGCTCAGTCAATTAAGCATCTGCCTTCAGTTCAGGTCATGATCTCAGTGTCCTGGGATTGAGCCCTGTATTGGGCTCTCCACTCAGTGGTGAGTCTGCTTCTCCTTCTCCCTCTGTGATCTCTATCACTTTCATTCTCTCTTGAATAAACAAATAAATAAAATCTTTTTTTTTAATATTTATTTATTTATTTGACAGAGAGAAAGACAGCCAGCGAGAGAGGGAACACAGGCAGGGAGAGTGGGAGAGGAAGAAGCAGGCTCCCAGCAGAGGAGCCTGATGTGGGGCTTGATCCCAGGACTCTGGGATCACACACTGAGCTGAAGGCAGACGCTTAACGACTGAGCCACCCAGGCGGCCCTAAATAAAATCCTTTAAAGAAATATATGTTAATGTTTTGGGGTGCCTGGGTGGCTCAGTTGGTTAAGCGACTGACTCTTGACTTCAGTCCGGGTCATGATCTCAGGGTTGTGAGATGAAGCCCCGAGTCAGGCTCTTCACTGAGTATGGAGCCTACTTAAGAGCCTCTTTCTCTCTCTCCCTCTACCTCTCCCCCCTCCATGTCTTTAAAAAAAAAAAAAAGGTGCATTTATGTTTCAATCCATTGTAGTTAGTCTTAACAATATTCAAATTGTCTCACCTTTGGCCAGTGGGAGTCACTTCAAGTTGTCCTCTTTAAATTGGCTCTCCAGCCCTTTAACGTGATGCCAATAATCTTGATTGTTTTGTTTTGTTTTTGAGAGAGAGAGAGAGAGTGAGCATGTGAGGGGGACAGGTACAGAGGGAGAGGGAGAGAGAATCTCAAGCAGACTCTGCACTGAGCCTGGGAGCCCCTCTCGGGTCTGGATCTCACAACCCTGAGATCAGGACCTGAGCCAAAGTCAAGAGTCAGATGCTTAAAAGACTGATCCACCCAGGCGCCTAACAATCTTTTTTTTTTTTTTTAAGAGATTTTATTTACTTATTTGTCAGAGAGAGAGAGAGCACAAGCAGAGGGAGAAGCAGTCTCCCCGCTGAGCAAGGAACCCGATGTAGGACTCAATCCCAGGACTCTGGGATCATGACCTGTGCAGAATGCAAATGTTTAACCGTCTGAGCCACACAGGTGTCCCTGACACCTAATAATCTTGAGAGTTTTCATGTTTAATGGTATAATAGGGTATTCTGGGCTTATCCTGAACATTCCTATCCCAAACCTGGAGTTAGCATTGGCATCAAGGAATTCTTTTCAGGGACAAATGGTGTTTAGAGACCATAATGTGGGTATACAGGTGTGTGCTTGTTGCTACTGCAATAGTCTGTTTCTTAGGCTTTTATAGTGGGCAGAATTAATAAATATGTATTTTTAATATTAAATATGTAATGAGTTCTTCATACATCTAATTCAGGATCAGAGAGTTTTTATGTAACTCCTTTATTTTATATGTTTCTTTTTTGTCCCATACCAAAAATTAATTTTTAAAAGCACCAACTTTTCTTTTTGCAAAACATCCATTTGCTGTTTCTCAGACTATGCATGCAACAATATTAACATAACAGCACCAATTCATACCACAAGAATACGGTTAGTGATAACAATTTAAGTTCCTGTTTTGTTGTTGCTGCGTTAAAGTTATTTTTCTTATTTTATATCCTATGAGAGACATACTGTTAAATTACAATGTGTGTGTGTGTGTGTGTGTGTGTGTGTGTGTGTGTGTGAAGATTTTATTTATTTGTTTGACAGAGAAAG
>NW_024423343.1:69453281-69460657 GCF_017311325.1 Ursus maritimus
GCCAGCGAAAGAGGGAACACAAGCAGGGGGAGTGGGAGAGGAAGAAGCAGGCTTCCAGGGACCCTGATGTGGGGCTCCATCCCAGGACCCTGGGCTCACGCCCTGAGCTGAAGGCAGATGCTTAATGACTGAGCCACCCAGGCACCCCTGGTTTTTAAAAATTATTACGTGTAAAGTCACTTAGAATAGTCTCTGTATGGAACTCCATGTACAATTAAGTTTATGTCATTTAGCTTTCATTTTTATGGGAGTGTCTTAAAATTTAATTTGTTTTTATTTTATAATTATGTAAATTACTTTATATGGTTCCAAAATCACATCTACAAAACAAGTTTTATGAGAAAACTTCCTACTATTCTATCTTTTCTACCTTGTTCCCTTTCTACTTACAGGTAACCATGTTTCTTAAGGTTTTGATTTTTCCTTTCATTTAAAAAATTAAGTAAATATATGGATGAATGGTAGCATACAATAGAGGTTTTTCTCCACCTTGCTTTTTTTTTTTTTAACTTATTATATACTGTGGTTGTGAAATACTTCATACTATATACATTCCTCACTCATTTTTAAAAATTGCATAGTACTCCACTCTGTTTATTACCCTAATTAATTCAACAATTTCCCTATGATGGACATTTGGGTTATTTCCAAACTTTAGTTATAATAAACAATGCTTTAGGGAATATCTTCTCATATATATCTATTTTATATTTTCGTCCGTGTTGGTCAGATTCCTGGAAATGGGTTTTACTAGTCAAAAAAAAAAAAAAAAAAAAGCATATGTAACTTTGATAGATACTGTCAAATTCTTTGTTGTTGAGGTTTTTCCATTTTTCACTCCAACAAGCAATATTTGAGAGTGGTCCTTTTCCCTACAAGTGCTTTACTAACAGGCTATGTTGCGAAACTTTTGGATTTTTGCTAATTTGTTGGGTGAGAAATAGTTTCTCACTGATTCTTAATTTGCATTTCTCTTATGAGCAGGGTTGAGAATATTTCTATTTAAGGGGCATTTGCTTTTATTTTTCCATAAAATGTCTGTTCAGGGTATTGTCCTTTTATTCGTTTTTAGATACTCTTTATATATGGGGTAATTGAATTGTCTCATATAAGTTACAATAATTTTTGAGTTTCTCATTTGCCATTGTTAGCTTGTGGTATTTTTTTTCTTTTTTGTCATTTAAAACCTTTTTTTTTAAGTGCCATACAAAACCTTTTTAGTTTCATGTATTTGAATGTGTTTTATGTATTGCCAATATTTCACATTATTGCATCTAGTTTTGACCTTTGCAAGGAATGTTTTCCCTACTCTCCAGTTATAGAGGAATTTACCCATAAGTTCTCCTAGTACTTGTGTGGTTCAAATTGTTACATTTAAATATCTGTTCTTTTAAAAATTTATCCTTAGATCCAAATTCATCTTTTACGACTACCTGGATCCCAACACCACTTATTAATAGTCCATTGTTTACTCACTGCTTTGAGATACAGCTTTTATATTTCTCAATTTTCTCTTGTGTTTCACTGATCTTTTTCTCAGGTGCCAATGCCAACTGTAAATTATAAAGGCTACATATATAGTGTATTTTAATATCTGATATGAGATCACCCCACACACTTTCAATGCTCTTCTTCTTCAGGGCTTTTCTTGTTGTGTTTTTTTTTTATTCCAAAAGAATTTTATAATCAATTTTATGCTTATAACACTCTTTGTAATCAGGAGTGTTTATCTGAAGCACTGTCAGAGTTTTTTTTTTTTTTTAAAAGAGAAGTAATACTTGCTTTCCACCCCAGACCTACTGATCCCTGGATATTGGGCTGGGGTATGTGTATTTTAAAAAAACTTACCAGTGGATTCTGATAATCCCATTAAAAATAGCCTTATAAAAGCATAAATTTAAGTTCTAATTCATGACTATTTTATGATTTGTATTCTCTTATATATTCTGATCTTACTTAATGACTCTAGCACATATCCAGTTTTTTAAGCCAGATATCCCTCTGGTCTTCTTTCAGTCCTCCCTCTCCAGTTGGTCACCAAATTCACATTTTACCTCAAAAACAATCCGGCTTGAAATCTCCAGTGCCACTGTCCTTCACTATCTTTCTCATGGACTGTTAAGCGCTTTGGTCATACTACGGTCTATCATTTGCTCTGCCTACACAGTTGTTGGTCTGTAAAAACAAGGTTGATCATGTCACTCCTTTGCTGACTTGTTGCCTCTCAGGATAAATTCAGTCACCTTACCATGGTATCTTAGGCGTTTCACGGTCCTACTCTCCTTTTTCTTCTTCATCCCTGGTTTTCCATCCCTCACAGTGAATATTCCTGGTGCAGTGAACTTCTCAATAGTGGATGGACACCAGACTTAGTAGCTCTTTGTATTTAAACTTACCGTTTCTTTTACTTAGGACCTGCCCCTCTGAAGCCCTGCCTAGTAGGCTGTTAGTATTTGAGATGCAGTTCTAATGGCATCCTTCTGATAAAGCTTTTTTTTTTTTTTTTAAGATTCACAGTCAGAATTAGTTGCCCCATCCTCTTTATTCTAGCAAAACGTTCTTATTTGTATCTTTATAATGTGATTTATGTGAGTCTCTAATCTCCCAGGAATTTCACACTTTCAACATCAACCAGAATGTGAGCTTATTCATGTTTTTCCAGTCTCTATCAGAGTGTATAGCATATAGCGATGTTTGTTCAATGAATGAAAACAAATAACTCTTCATTAGTTTGTACTGATTGAAACTGAACAAGACATGACAGTGGCCAGCTTGTTATACTATTGAGATCTCGCATATGTTTGGCTTTTTGTATCAGCCTTCCTAGATTTTGTTTTCTGTACATATAAGTTGATTCCTTATCCTTTGAAGATCCATGTGTAATACCTATAGTAATAAATTAGATACCTAACCATCTATCTCTGTATTCCCTATTTGAGAAGTTCTATCTTCGTCCTAAAAATAGATCCTGCTTTAGAGAAGAAAGTGCAACAATTTACATATAGTGATGGCATAATTAGCATGGGATAGGTATATATCATATATAAATTTCAGAAATAATTTTCATTATTATTAGAAAAGATGTTTGATTGTTAAATTCTTTTGCAATTCTGAAGATGAAGTACTAATTTAGATGATGATCCTAGGTAGAGAACTAAGTGCTACCAGAGCCAAATTATTTTATAATTGTAGTAATTATTCCCCCACCCTCCAACTCTATGACTGTGTTGTAATCTTTGAAACAATCAAATGTGATAACATAAGGGAAGGAATCATACTAAAAAATTATTTAAGCACAATTTCATAGAGGGTAGCAAATATTGGAATAATCCAGTTTTAAATTTCTAGTATACTGTTTTTTTTAAAAATCAGTTTTAAAGGTATAAATTGTTTAATTAATATATTTGAACTACCAAATAACACCAAATTATTTTAAATATATATTTAAATACACAAATTGAACCTTTTTTATGGAAATTTAGAAATTCATCTTATGAATATTAGATATTAATCTGTTTTTCATTTATCAACTACTTTGTTAATTATTGATTTCCATTTAACTGCATTTCAACCTTAAAGAGTGTTGCAAAAATATTTTCCAAATTATTGGAATAATAAATATATATAGTTTTGATAATAAAATATAGTTTTTAAATATTTTAAAGACAGTAAAATCCAGTTCTTTATTATCACAACTTCTATCCTTTATTCCAACATTCTGACAACACTAAGTCTTATTTTGTACAAGTTACTTCATCATTCAACCAAGGAAAAGACAACTTTGCAATTTGAAATTATATATACAATACTCTTAAAAACATTTTTTGGATTATGATTTTAAAATCAACCAGAGGAATGATAGAAATTTTTAACATGAGTATTTATTTTTATATAAGTTTTTATATAAGTTAATCACTTTTATTACCAATGTACCAGTGTTTTCTGTTGATTAGGCATACATTTAAAATTTAATAAATTAATTTTATTATGTCAAATGTTTTCCCCACAGGTTTCTTCTCTAAAAACAGGCAATAAAAATTACATATCCTTATGAAACTTAGTGTTTGGAAAACAAAGTGCCATCTTCAACTCAATATCATTTCAAAATATTACTGGAACCTAAAATTGAACCTTATTTTGCTGTATATCATTTGAAATATTTAAGTATCCTTAGTTATCCAAATTACTCAAGTCTGCCATTTCTTTATTTTGAGAGAAAGGTTTTAAGAGAATTCCGTATAGAAATTGAGGCAACTTGAATCTAGCCCTTCTTAAAAAAATCTTTTAAAAATTGAACACTTTCTCAAAAGTAATGCTCATGATTAAACTGTCAAAAATGGATTGTTGAAATACTAATTTATAATTCTTTATATATAGAAATATATGTAAGTTGCCTTGTTTACGACCAAATGTTTTAAAATACTGTTTGAGTAATGACTGCTATTATTTAAAATTCATGAACTTTTTTGTTAATTATTTTGGCTGGAATATTTAAGTGCTAGCATTCACACTTATATTTTAATCTATATTTTTCTTCTGGAACATTATTGCTAAATTTTGAGATTGTAGAACTCTTGACCCAGTCATACATGTACAGAGCTTGGCCTCTGAGTTAATTAAATATGAGTTAATAATATATTATAAGGAAATTATTGTCCTTATTACAGTTATTAGGTAGTTACTCAAATTATAGCTTCAAAGGAATGCAGAGCATGGAAAACTCAGGATTAAATTATGCATTTGAACCTTAGGCCAGCTTTTACTGTAGAGACAGTTTTCTGCTAAGAGAGAAATTGTATGTCATTGAAATTAAATGCTTTTCTGGGGATGGAAGGTTCCAGTTTTTAATGAAATTACTGTGTGTGGTGTAGTGAAATGATTAAAATCTGTATTCCGGGAATGTGGCAGGGAAAAAAAATCAATAAGTGCTAGCGCAGCTTTGCTGCTCAATGTGAATCCTGAGAACGAAATAAACTACTACAAAAATAATAATTAAAAACATATCAGCACATTAATTTATTTAGCATCAGTCTCCTGAGACATCATCTTCACTAATTTTTAGCATACATTTTACTGTGTAATGAGCAGCCTTTTTTTCAGATATCCCTATTAGACAGGCAGTATTTCTGCCCTTCCCCCAGTGCTCCTGCATTGCAATCATTGTACTTGCACTTATTATGTTACAAATGACCGAGGTAAGGCTGACATTCTCAGTGCATGCAAAAAGACCTAGTCTGCCAAGCTTTTTTTCCCCCCTAATGAAGCAGCTTTGTGAAATCTCCCCATGTGTTAATACTAATGAAGATCCTCTAGCACAATTAAAATCACAGCCAGTGGCTGAAGAGGAAACATAAAACAATAGCATCTTTTAAGATACATTTATCCACAAATGTATGTACAAAATATACATATATGGTCAAATTATTCTTCTGTGGCTTGCCTTTCACTCACTCTTCATCCTGAAAATTAAATCATGCAATTTTTAATTATATAAACTTGGAGACTTTAATGTGTTCTGGGGAAAAAACACTACCTCAATGAAAAAAATTAAATTATATGTATTCTTGTATAATAAAGTGTTAACCAAAGTTATGGCTTTTAAAAATCATTTTTAGGAAGCTGTGGGGTGGTGTACCCAGGAGGAAATTGGGTGTACTTCACCTTTATTTTAACTTTATTGGTTTCAGGATGTTGGGATTGGGGGTGAGGGAGAAATGTAAGGATAAACAACAGAAAGTTGGGAGATTCTGGGGATAGACAAAAAGCATACCTCCTGTGTAGTTTAAAGATGGAGCAATGAGCTAGTAGGCTTAACTTGATTTTTTAAAAAGTGTTCAATTCCTACAATTAGCTACACCACCCCCTTTTGACTTCAGAAATTGGAGGGAAAAACTACAATTGAGACTACCTTTTACAGTTTTGACTTCTAATAAAACGATTTGCTGTATTAACGTGTTTTATTTAAATTTTAATTCAGTGCATCAACACTACTGCTAGTTTAAATTGCCCGTGTGTTTGGGCAGCAGCGTTTTATCCCGGGACCATCTTGCGTCCTGCTTTTTATTTTGAGTTCCAAACATCCACGAATTCCTGGTATATTAATTTAGTTGGTTTATAGACTTCAACCGAATTCTGAGTTTGCAGACAAAAAAGTTTAGGTGGAAATGATTTATCTATGCTCCCTATTGTCCAGTTTACGGTTTTAAAAATTAGGTTTCCAATTCTATTTTCTGTCCTACTTTGGAATGAAAAAAATATTGTTTCTTAACTTTTTCCTGGGACAAGGAACGGTTGCAAACTCAAAGCTACAGTATTCTTGGGAGGAAGAAGCAACCCCCCTCCCTCCCTTGGCTCCTTTAGGAGCTGATAGGTCATTTATTATTGGAACTGAAATAGTATAAACAATTCTCTCTCTTTTTTCCCTTGTTAACAGCAACTTTCATTGTTAGAGAGAGGAGAGAGAGAGAAGCCTTGTTGGTTGACGTCACTTGGTTCATGAAGCCTTCGCCTAGAAGTGAAGCTGCTGAACAAACCTTGAGAAGAATCATCTCCTGCTTCAATCTGCTGCTGGATAGGAACTAATCAGAGAGAGGCGGAAGGCGGAGAAGGAGGGAGTCAAGGGCTTTCCCGATCACAAATCTCACCTCCACTCCAACTCTCTTTATACTTTCCTTGCAAAAATAATAAGCGAGATAAGGAGGTGGTAGGGTTTCCAAAACAAAGTCGTAACCTTCAACCATCTGGGGAAGGCAAAAATCTCATCCACCGCAACTCTCAGTTCGAAAGTAAAGGTGAGTTAAAAATCTTCGGGTGTGAGGGGTGCGGGTGAAGATGAAAATTCCAAATGTTACAGAGCCGGTTGTTAGCAGAACAGGAGAAACTACGCTCCGGCGAGCGGGGACTCCGGAGTTGCTTCTCTCGAGGCGCTCGCTCTGCCCGCCCTGCTCGCCCTCCGCGGCTGTTTACCCTCGCCGGTCGGTGTGTCTCTTTGTTGTGTTGGCTGGAAGGCTGGGGCGGTGCTCGGGGTCCCGAGCGGAGTTTGGGGGAGGAGGACGCGGTCCTGGGTGGGAGGTGGGGGGTGCGGTCTCAGGAGAATGTAAACTTTATTCTTAGCTGCCAGTGCGGGACTTCGGTGCAGCAGGGCCGCGGGCAGACGCCGCCGCCACCAGTCCGCCTCCTTTGTGCCGGTCGCCCTGCTCGGCCGCCCGGGCTGCGCGCCTCCTCCTCCTTTCGGCTCCCAGCGCTCGGGTTGCCGCCAACAGTTTTGCTTCTTAAACGATAACCTCTGGCACTGTTGCGATCGCCGTTCCTACCCAAGAATATACGCTGCTCCCCCAATCCCTGCCGGGGTAGTTTCAAGATACCCCCCCCCCCCC
>NW_024423343.1:69460681-69470147 GCF_017311325.1 Ursus maritimus
CCCCCCCCCCCCCCCCACGTCCGGGCCTCTTGCTCTGTGTAGCTTGGAGCTCCAGAGTTTACAGAAAATGGGCTGGGGTGGGGGGTGTTGTAATGGGGGCAGGTGGAGCCGGGAAAAGATCTGGATACTTGGGAAGATCTGTGCCTGTACACAGAGGGTTAGAGGAGCATAGCTTTTCCTACAGTAATGTCTGTCTCCGAGCAGTTCTTCCCCGGGAACAACCGCCAGCCCTCAACTCTTCTTCGCTCTTTTAATCTTCTTGTCGTTCCCCTCCCCCCTTTCTCTTTCGCGGCTTTCCTCCTGTTAAAGTAGTTCCATGAACCCCAGAATTGGGACTTGGGAAAGGAAGGAAGTGTTTGGAGAGTAAGAGCTGGTCCTGCTGTTTGGGAGATTTTCTCTTCTTTTCGCTCCCTCTGTATTTATCTTTTGTGTGTTGCTTCCTTATAAAGAGAGAAGCAGCTGCAGTCCTTGGCCGAGTTGTTGAAATTTATCCCTTTGTGTATATTACAATATCCTCCATTTTTTTTTTTTCCCCTGCCCTCTAAACAACAAGCGTTTCGCCATCTTGGGCAATTTTTATTCCCAAGTCTCCCTTTTTTTATTTTTGAGAAAGGGAAAGAAGCCTTAGAAAGGCAAAAAGTGTGTCTGGATAAGACTCAAAGTTTAGGGAATGTTCAGGGGGCCCAGTGACGTCATGTAAACTTTATCGAGAAATTTTCCCAAGAGTAAATTTTTCATCTAATTTTTTTCCCGGTTTTAAAGGACCGTGTAACTTACTGGTTAAAGATCAGTTGTGTTGCTTATTTTGGGGTCCTGCTCTCAAAATGAATCCTCAGAGTCTACACATTTTACGTTTTGGTAACAGGTGGAAAATTATGTGCAAAAAGATGGTATAAACTTTATAGTGTCATTGGTATTCACCTAGCTTTTTGTCTACGTGTTTTTTCTTTAAAGGTTTCAAATGTTATTTTTAATGAGTATATTCCTTTTTCGTTTACTCCACTCTGCTGTGGATTTTTCTTTAATCAGTTTGGTTGATATTTTACTTATTTTAGATTACCTAGATACCCTTTTGTAATTCAATAGTCTATTTTTTTTTTTACGTATTTCCTTACATTTTGGAAAGATACAACTATTAAAATACCTGGAGATACTGGATACTTTTAAAATTTAGTAGCAGATATTAAATGGCAAAAATGTAGTTAGTATTTAAAAGGCAAAATTTATTTTAAGATAGATTTTATAACTTCAAGCTGTAAGCTCTTTGTCTGGCATTATGAAAAAATAAACAATAAAAATTAGTGTTTTAATTTGCTTGTCTAAAATAGTTTTTTATCTCACAGAAGTTAGGTTGGTCACATGACCAAACTTAATGATACACTGACTGGTATATAAATAAGAGGCACTGTAAATTGAATGCGAAAGTGGAATTCTGTCTCCTGTAGTCATTTTCAGTCAGCATATTTACTTCTCTTCTAACAAGGACATGAAACTGTCTGTATTTAATTTGCATTCTCTTTGTCTTCTGGGTTAGGAAATAACAGTGACTACAATTAACTTAAAAAAAAAAGTAATAGAAACAATTCTGAATACATTGAAAAGGTTTGTCTAACAATAATTTACGTTTTATGTAGTTGTATGTTTTTATCTCTGTAGCCGTCTTCTTTGGTATTATTTGCTATGTTATTTATCTTGGAATTTGCTTTATGTAAAACGCTGTATAGAAAACTTGACTGAATTGAATGTCTGCCATTTATGTGAATTGTAGGTAGGTGAAAAATGTTTAAATAGTTAAAAGCACATAGAACAGATGGTTTTAAATTATACATGCAACAAAGGACTAGAAGATTTGGCAGATTATAAATGGCAAGCAACAGAGGATAAGCAGTTTAAGAAAATGGTAGTTAAGTACATTTGATGTCTCACACCTATTGTAAACACTGTACATATTGTCACTATGCTGCATAATCAATAATTTAGACAACATCGAGGCACTTGTAAGTTTCAGACAGAAAAAAGTCAAATTTTACAAATGTTTGAAATGAATGGCTGAATGTAAAATTATTTTAAGCCTGTCTTTAGGGGAGGTGATCAAATTGTATGCTGTAAAAGAAAGTTATTTATCAGGACTTAATATTGTATTCATATAATGGTTTGGAGAGAAGTAGGAGTAGGCAGATATTTTAAAATCCAGAGAATAGTATCTTTACTGTTCTTATATGTTAAACTATTGCTGAGCTATAGTAGAATTGACTCTTTCAAACACTACTTAAAATATTTTTAGAGTATTCAGTCTTGGAAACGCATTTATTAGAATACTGTTGGCATAATTTACTAAGTACTCACTAAATGAAGGAAGGATGTATTTTGGTATTATTTTTTGAGTTTTGTACGTTATGATGATTTTTCCTGGTGAATATAGTTTACTCTCAATTTTTAAAATGTAAAGATTTTTATGTGGCTTTTGCCTTTCTAGAAGAATCTGAGTAATTATATTTAGCATTTTTCAAGATTTAAAATAACAAATTATTCAAGTTGGCAGAAATTTGTTTTTATTTTTATGTCATTTATTTAAAATGCGTTTAAGACTGTAATGGAAACCTTGGAATTTTAATTCTGTTGCCCTTTCTCTCATTTCTTTGTTTGCATGTTTATTATAGAACTGCAGTGTAAAGGAGCAGATGTTTTGCCAAACATCCTGATGTGTTGCTTTTTCTTATGGGAGTGCATAACTGTTCCTTCTGATGCATCAACTTGACAGCTGGTTGATTTCATGGAGCTGCTAAGAAGCCATTAGTGGTGTCATTGAATTGAAACAGAACAGTCACTCCCAGCTTGAACTGCAATTGTTAATGTCTTTGTTGCTACTTTTGTGTTACTATACAAGATGTAGGATATCACAGTTGCATGAAAGTTCCTGTTTTCTGTCTTATCTCCTTGAATTAGTGAAAGAATGTGTTAACTTGGTTACTTTTAGGTTTAAAGATTTCTCAAAAAAAAAAAGATTGTAGTTTCTGAGTTTCTGACCTAGTCTTAGCTAGGACTACCAAAAGAAGTGATTTAACACAAAGTAATGTGTGATTTTGACCCCTACTTGAAATAATATCTTAATGATTTTTAATACTTGATATCCTGAGGCATTAATTAAATTACCTAGTTAGGTATTTTAAGAAGTTTTTGATTATATAAAATTAAGTATTTCATAACATAAGGTTTTAAAAAATTGTGCTGTATTTAATAAATGTTGACTTGTTTGAATATTTCTTTAAACTTTTGTTGCAGAAGGTAATCAGAAGAGAAAAGAATTATTGAGGAAATGGGCAATTTTCTATTTAATTTTCTTTATAAGGAGGTAAAGATATTAAATAATTGACTCGTGGTCATTTGATGATTTTAAAAATTGAAATGATACTTTTCTTATACCTAGTAACTTTTAGTGATAGTTTCACCTATCAGATTACAGTACTGAAAGGTGTCAAATCATCCCATTGATACCTAAGTGTTTTCTACTTATTTTATTTATTTATTTATTTATTTATTTATTTATTTATTTATTTGATAGGAGAGGAGATATGAAAGAGGAGGAATAAAGAATGACCATTCCAACAGAGGAAACACATTTTTTTAAAAAAATGTGTAAAAATCCTTTAGGATAATAAATTTAAGGATTTACTACTATGTCAGGAGATCTTTTCTAGCTTTAGTATTTGCTCGTTTTTAATTTTTAAATCTTTAAGTACCATAAGCATTTAAACAATTTTTCAAAGAGCATAAAATTTATAACATATTTAAAATAGTTTGCCTTTAATAAATACTTAATGTGAAATTGGTGATTAGAATATATGATTTGCTGAGTTAAATTCCATTAAAAGGACTTCCTGTACAATATAAACAAATTGTAAACACTTCTAATACACTGCTAAGTGATTCCAGAATTATGATTTCCTGCAATTATAAGTTTATAGAGATGTTTTCCTTTTAAATAGACCATGCATTACTAAGACTTCCTTCAGGTAATATACTTTCTCAACTCTTTTTATATAATAGCCATACAGTTCTTTAAAAAGAAAATCATTCTGTTACCTTAGCCTATGATTCAATTTTTAAGAAATATATTTACTCATAATATTTGTGTCAAGGCAGATGAAGTTCATGTAAACTAAATTATGGTAAATTGTATATTAATATAAACTTTTATTTTAAAGGAATCTCAGTGCTTAGCTAAAACGGTCTTTATTGTAGTGCAGATCAGCAACCCATCATTGAAGTAGGAATTTTTCCACTGTTGGTGATTCTAAACAGAAGAGTTATAAAAAGTTTAAAGTTTCATTCATAAGTTTTTCTGTTGACCCTATTAACTTTGAAATTATGGGCAGTAAGTGTAATTAATTTACAGTTACATATGGAATTATAAAATATTGGCGACATCTTTGCTGAAAGAAAAATAAGAAATTTACATGACTTTCAAATCTGTTTTTGAATGTTATGTGAATTGTGCAATTCATAATACAGTTTGATATGTAAAATATTTAATAGTCTTGATATTTATAGTTTAAACAGAGTTTTAAAATGAATAGGTTTTTATAAGAGTATGAGGTAAAAATACAGTTTTTATCCCACATATTTAAAAATTTACTGTATAAGATGGGGTGGTTTCTATCTTTTTTTAATTAATGCTTTATAAATAGTTTTTTGTAATTTATGAAATTTGACTTGTATTTTGGCTTTTGAATGCCTTTCATTCAAAAAAAGAAGTGTTAGAGATAATAATATAGATGATATGTAGATAAGAACCTTTACTAATTTTGTGTGTGCAAATGTGTGCGTGTGTATTTAAGGAAAAAGGAGCATTTGGTTTGAAGATAATTATTACATTGGTACTTCAGCTATGTGTAGACGTAATTGTGTGTTTTTCCACTGTTTTCTCCTCTTAACACTTTTCCACAAGCATGCACTCATTAATCAAAGACGGTGCACTCCTGCTGAGGGCAGAGAGGTTCATCAAATTGGCAGTCAGTTTGGTGTAAAGAACGGTGTACTGAAGCTCTTAACTCACTGGGACATAAATAAATCTAAGGTCTTTGTATGCAAACCCTGGAGGTTAATACTGTATAATTCAATGTCCTGTCTTTGTTTTTATGATTGATGTTTTTAAATGTTTCAGGCTTGATGCAAGTCTTCTAGTAGGTCAGGTCTGACATTCTGATTGGCTGAAGTAAGAAAGCGTTAGGTTGTCAGAAGGACTTTGAGTATGCTGCAGAGATTTTGATTTTTTTTTTCTTACGAGATCATTGTCATATTGCTTGAGCTGTTATAGGAATGTACCAATGATTGACATCCCCCACTGTGATAATGGACCCAGTGCATGAAATGCCAATAGTTTGGTCCTATTTGTTCGGAAGCTTACTGCTATTTGTATCCTTAACAGAGCTAACATGTAGAACAAGCAAAACTACTGGGATTTCTCTGTAGAAATAGTGCTGGGATTTGGCTTTAACATGAATTGGTTGCATATTCATAATTTAAGAACAGCTGGTTACAGCAAGCACATAGTCATTTGCAAGCTATTATAAACCATTCCACTCACACATGGAGCCTGTGCTTGGTGATTTTTTTTTTTTTTTATTGATCTACCTGCATTTAAAATCTGGTCACTGCTGCTACAGAAGCTCTTCATTTTAGCTGTGTTTGCAACATAGAACAGCTTCAATTTTAAATATTTAATTTAAACTAAATGCTGAATAAAATGAAGAAGCTTTGAAAAAACCAAGTGTAGAAGGTCAATAATGTATTACCCGTATATATATTTCATCTTGACCAAAAACAAACAAACCTAGATTACACAACCATTGTAATTTTTGGGAAATATGTTTTATAGTTTTGTCTTTAGATGAGTAACTGAATTATCTTTGATTTGAAAATGTTGTTAATTTTGCTAGTTATCTATAATTTTAGGTAACAACACAAGCAATAGATTGTGATTAATTAGCCTGTAAAACAATTTCACATAATATATAGAAACTTGACTGTACTTTTAGTTTATGAGTGGTGTAAGACAAGATAGAAAGGAAGAGCAACAAGACATTATAATATGATTAGAATAATGCTAACGCTAAAACCAGAAAGCTACTTTAATTTTTTTTTAGAAGAAATCTAACGAGGAGTCACTTCTGCTTTTTGGGTCCCTTATGGAATAGTAAGCGCAGCTATGCTCTACAGTATTTAAGTGATACATGTAGACTAGTCCACTTGTAATAGTTTCCTGCATGTTGTGCTGCCTAGTAGTGACTGAAAGAAGAGGAGAAAACCGCTATATCTCAAGTTTTCAGTGAGAAGAGTGGGAGGAGAAATGTTAAATGCGATTTTAGATATCCTTGTAGAAATCACAGGGAGCTCTGCCTTGATTTGTGTATGTTAAAATAAGTGGATACCTGAGTGATTTATAAGGATGGTGATTATACTGAGCCTTCTACAAAACATAGTGTTACGTTCATACGTGCATGCATGCGTTTGTCCCCATGCTAGCTGATGAAGTAGCTTTCAGTACTTCAAGGTTGAGTACCACTCCTAAGAGTGCATTTTACTCTTTCCTGGCTTCACAAATGGCTGGATATGTTGGTAATATAATAGAATAGATGGCCAAATTTAATCTAGCTGATAGTGGGCTGTACTTTTTTCTAAATAATAAATTCAAAGGTTATTAAAGGACGATGTGTTATGTTTTAGTTTTGAGTTGCATATGATAATAACTTTATTACACAGTTAATTTGCTATTATTTGAGGTTACATTAGTCATTTCATGAATTATTGTATGCCCCTTTTCTCTTTTGACTGTTGTCCTTTCAGTTATTTTCCTGCTCTTTAGAATCTTATCACCGAATAAGCTGAGGAAATAAAAGGAAGTAAAATTCAAATAAGTTTTGTTTCCCTTCCTCTCCCACTTCTTGATAGATCAGAAGAGAAGTTCTTAGGTTGTCACAAAAATGAAGGTTTCGGATTTTATTTGTCTACCTTTTTTTGGTTCTCATTACAACAGGTAATTATATTTAGATAAAAAGAAAGATGAGGTAATGAACTCAGTTTTTAAAATATTAGTAACCCTATGGCATCTGGCTGGCTCAGTCAGAGGAATATGTGGTTCTTGATCTCGGGGTCATGAGTTTGAGCCCCACATGGGGTGTAGAGATTACTTAAATAAAACTTTAAAAATAAATAAAATATGAGTAACCCAACAAAACAGTAGAAAATGTAGCCATTACTTGAAAAATGAAGTGACTCAGTAATGACAGCCACAGGAGAATTGCTGATATTTGATACACTTTTATTGTTCTAGTACCAATAATAGGGAAAACAGGGAACAGTTACCTTCATTGATCGAGTTTATACTGAACGCAGTGTTCAGCATTCTTAAAGAGCTATGGTTGAAAGTTTGTGAAAGCTCAGAATAAGGGAGAGATGACTTCTGGTTGGAATCATTAGAAAAGGCTCTTTTGGTTTAGGTAGCATTAAATTAGACCAAGAAAAATGAGTAAAGTGAATATTTAGAGATCAGGAAGAAAGGATCCAATAAAAGAAGGGCATTATGAGGCCCTCATAGAACAAATAAATTAAAGCTAGGTCTATTAGTTACCTGGAGTGGTTGGGCAACCTTTTTGAGGTTACCCCAACCCACACCTCTTCTCCCAAAAGAAAAAGAATGTTATAGGATCCTTCTTTTTCTCCATTGCTTTCAAGAATGACTGCTTGGCTTTTTCTGGAGAAGGTGGGTTAATTAGTTTCAAATCATCCATTTCAATGATAGGCTTATTGTTTTTGGAGGCCAGTTTAAAATTGACAGAACTGCCCTTTCTGATCAGAGTTACTGAAATACTGTGTTTCTTGTGAGATTAATCAGAAACACTCCTTTCTCCTTCATTCTCTTACAATGCTTTATAAATGGTTCTTGTTTTTGTTTTGTTTTGAAATGTAATGCATGGTCATACCTGCTAAGAACATTAAGCAAGAGGGACATCTCTGTTTCTCTTTTCTCAGTTTACTGGTGAAGAAGTGGCTTTCCAAGGGAATTCAATGACTGACTCAAAAAACATTTTTACTTCTTTTAGTTACTTTGGATAAATAAAGAAGATAGACTGACTGAACTGCCAATAATAGGAATATCCATAAGGACAAAAACAAACAAAATTTATAGCCCCTATTTTTAATTAATTGCATCAGTACTGAATTTCACTAATAATAGAAATACCATTTAAAATAGAGAGTGTGGGGCCCCTGGGTGGCTCAGTCAGTTAAGCATCTGACTCGATCTCAGCTCAGGTTTTAATCTCGGGGTCATGAATTCAAGCCCCTCGTTGGGCTCCATGCTGGGCGTGGAGCCTACTTAAAAAAAGAGTATGAAAAGGAGAAATTCAAAAAAAATCACTCACAAATGTATAAGGTCTTAATTTTCAGTGGTTAAACTTTTCCTATCTTCATTATTGCTGCACTAAGATAATGAAATTTATTTCATTTTCCTTATTTACAATGTTGTGATGACCATTCATTTGCAAGAGACATGTCAGAAGAAAACCTTAAAACTTTTACATAATTATTTCTTGTATGATGATGTGTTTTGATATAAATTAAAGTTGGAAATGAGTAGAAATAGAGGGCTATCTAGCGTCTGAGTTTAGAGAGAAGCCATACTTTCTCTGGTTTCATGATGACATGGTTATCGAAATATACTTCTAGACTTCTTGGAAAAAGGATTACTGTTGACATGAACCATTATGACAACATATGAAACAGCAAAGCCCATCTTGAGCATCTGAAAAAATCAGGGAGCAGCCTGTAAGTCACAAATGATGTGTTTCTCCTTTTATGGGTTAGTGTAGCATACTGGAAGATATAGGGTCTGCCAGGCAACAGTAACAGACAGAGGTTGTAGGTCAAATCTCTTTATTTTAAGAGAGGGGTTACTGCAGAGCTAAAGGAAGTGTTGTTAGGGGGTGGGTAGTAACAACATCAAAAAGAGGAGACTGTTTTAAAGAAGGCTTTTAAATGGGGTTAAGAGAAATGGAGCCCTGTTACACAATTGAGTCCTCTTGGAAAGTCTCAAGATTTTCTCCATTGTGGCCTAAGTAACTTAGCATTAACTTCTTATGCACTGTCATTAATATTTTCAGCAGCTTAGAGAAAATAATTCTTATCTATAATCATACCTTGGGGATTTGAAGTAGGAAGTTGAAGGGTTAGGGAAGGGCTGTGTAAACAGTAAACAGCCGGTCCAGGAAGAGAACATGTATTCTTTGGCCAGTTAGGTGAAAGCTTTCTTTCCCTTCCCTTTCCAGAAAGACTGTTCATAGATGTACTGCCAAAATTCAAAAAGGAGAAGAATTGGTTTAAAGAATTTGTAAGTGCTTTTGTACCCTGTGTTAAATGGGACTATAGGAACAAGGCATGCCCGGGGGGGGGGGGGGGGGGGGGGGGG
>NW_024423343.1:69470166-69706379 GCF_017311325.1 Ursus maritimus
GAGGTGGAGTTAGATAGAATGTGACCAGAACTGTTGTTTTTAATGAAGTATTCTATTACATAATATTTTGATTTGACCTTTTTTGCTTTACTGTGAGACACTTTTTGTGAAATAGGTCTCTTTTTTTGCAATTTATTGCAAATATTTTATTCTTAGTAGGTAGCATTTGATATGTTTCAGCTTAAGTTCAGAGATACCAGCTAAATTAATTATATCTACCTGGGTAAAAATGCATGTCTATTTTTGTATTTGTTAATCTTGGGACTTCACCAAAGACTTGAAAGTAATCCTGTAGTTACCCATGGAAACAAGTAAAAATCACTTATTTTTTCATGTTTCATACTATTATGATGTGCTAATAGTCACATATTAAGCAATAGTGATTAGTTAAATAATTTGGTCATTAAATTGAGAACAAGAATCTAATACTTAGTAACTAGAAACAATTCAAAGTGCTCAGACATAAAATGCATAGTTCATAATATGCTTAAGGAGCTCATAATTTACTTAGAAAGGATGTACAATCTCATCTTTTGTGATTTTAACCCATTGAAATGAAATTATTTATGGGGGTGGGAAATTGAGGGTGGGAAAGGAAAAATAATTTCAGTAACCATCATTCATTTAGTGAAGTTATCTGTAGGCAGGATACAGGAGTCAGGGGCTCTCTGGGTAGTTCTTATAGTGTGGCATCTTACACTCACTGTGGCTCTTATGTCTTAATATAAATATTTTTTTTGTATATCATAGCTCCTAAATGCAGGCGAGCAATGAGCATCTGGAACTTAGCTATGTAAACGACATCTACTTTAATGCTGGCAAACTGGCTGTATTGGACTTATTGAGAGATCATGCATCTGTCTCCAGTATGGTTCATGTCAAAGATAATATTTACTATATATTGATATATCCTCCTGACTAGGACCTATCCCCCAGTAAGATGAGTCTCTTCTAGGGGCACCTGAGTGGTTCAGTTGGTTAAGCATCCAACTTTGATTTCAGCTCATGTCTTGATCTCAGGGTCGTGATTTCAAGAATGTGAGTAGGCATGGAGGCTACTTTATTATTTTTTAAATTTTATTTATTTGAGGGGGAGAGAGAGAGAGAGAAAGAACATGAGTGGGGGGTTGGGAAGAGGGAGAGAGAGAAGCAGGCATGCTTCTGCTCAGCATGAGCCCATGCAGGGCTCTATCCCATGAGCCCAGGCTCAGGACCTGAGCTGAAGGCAGATGCTTAACCGACTGAGCCACCCAGGTGCCCCAGAGCCTAATTAAAAAAAAGAAAAGAAAAGAAAAAAGATGAGTGTCTGTTGTATATGAAGGTAGTGTGGTTCAGGGTAGTTTATATGCTTAAGTATTGCTATTGATACCCCAGAATGTAAAGAAAAGAAAAAATTGGTTTGAAATTAAAACAAGGAGATGGTGGAACTTCAGTTGGGTTTTGAAGGAAGTAGTAGATCTTTGAATTAATTAATTTCTGGTAGTAGATATTTTAGAACAGCAACCTGAACAAAGGAGAGGATGGAGGGAAACCTACCTAACTAAATTTGTTTGTAGTAGTAAAGTTACAAAGGGGTTTGGGTTAGCCAGTAGATTTTTAAGCAGAGATGTGATATGATTAAAAATTAAGAAAGATAGATATGGAAGAAATCTGTTCAATGTATAGAATGTAGAGACTATTAAAAGAAAGACCAGTGACTTATTGCAGAAATTACGGTGTCAGGTGGTAATGACTAGACTAATAGCAATAGAATGGGTAGGAGGATAAATATGAGGTACATGATAATTTAAAGGAATGGGGTTGAGCTAGTTTGGGGAGGTTGGAGATTGTAATACCTTGCATGCAAATCTATTTCTTATGACTATAACAATAATTTGATGTAGCTGAACACTTATTTCCTCCTTTCCAGATATTAGAAGTAAGAGCAAGAGAGACTGAGGGCACCTGGGCGGCTCAGTCAGTTAAGCATCTGACTTTGGCCTAGGTCATGATCTCAGGGTACAGCACTGAGCCCTGCATTGGGCTACCCTTTCAGTGGGGAGTCTGCTTGTCCCTCTGCCCCTCTTGTTGCTTGTGTGCTCGCTCTCTCTCTCAAATAAATAAATAAGAACAAGAGAGACTGGCTGTGGTTTACCACTTGCCAGTGGTTAGATATTATTTCTAGTACATTATAACAGTCTCATGAGTTTAGCTTAAGATAAACTCTCATCTGCTTTTTAAAACCCTTCTACTTTACTCCTGGTGTATCACATTGTATGAGGATGAATACTCACGTCCAGTTAGCCTCATATTTTTCATTTTTGTTTGTATTTAGTGCTCTGTATGTGTTTAAACCACTGGTAAACATCACTTTCTGAAAATTACTGGGAGATAGGAGGCAGCATGTTCTAAACATATTATAAACATATCGTACTTTTTATGGCTCCCTGAGGATAGACGTTCGTGAATCCATGATTTTACACGTGATGTTCCCTGTGTGCTCTTCTTATTCCCTCTCTTTCTGCTTAGTAAAATCTGCTTATTTCCTAAGACTTCTGAAGAGTTATTTTTTTTTTGAAATTTTCCCAACCCTGTACCTTCTTACAGGGTTATCTGATTCTTCCCTTGTGCTAAAATGGAATGCTAATTGTGGAGCACATGGTTATGCGTACAGTTAGATTGATTCCTTACTTCCGACCTTTATAGATAATGCTTCAATGCACATTTTAATGCATAGTGCTTTTATTTGTTGCTGTTTGACATCATTTCATAGGATAAATTCCCAAAAATGTAATTACTGGGTTAAAAGCTGGGAATACTTTAAGGCTCTTAATGTATGTATTGTGAACTTGGCTTTTGAAAGGATTGTATGAGTTTATAGTATTTCACTAGTAATAGATGACCATACCTATTTCACTACACCTTCATTGGATTGGGTTATATTCATCATTTTTAGCCATTGCTGATTCCATTGCAAAAAAATTGTACCTTATTTAATCTGCATTTCTGTGACTAATTAGAATGAGTATCTTTCAGTTAACCTGTTTCTTTTTGTGATTTGTCTTTGACATTGCCTGTTATTGCACAGAGGTCTTAGTATATTTATTATAAGATATTTATAAATTCTTCTAAGTATTAATGATATTATGCTTTTATTATATTTATTATAATTCTTTAACTTCTTAATAGTTTTTTATTTACAGAAATGTGAAATACTAACTTGTCATTTCTTCAGATGTTCTTAAACGTTCTTTCCATTTCTGAGCTTAAAAAATGTCCTCTTCCTGGAACACCTAGGTGGCTCAGTGGGTTGAGCAACTGACTCTTGGTTTTGGCTCAAGTCATGATTTTGGAGTCATGGGATTGAGCCCCAACTTCAGGCTCTGCGCTCAGCATAGAGTCTACTTGGGATTCTCTCCTTTTCCCTCTGCTCCTCTACCTGCTCACACACTCTCTCTTTCTCTCTAAAGTAAATGAATGAGATTTAAAAAAAAGCCAATGTCCTCCTCCCCAGAGTTTTTATAGGCATTTCTCATATATTTTGTTTTTTGACATATAATTCTTCCCATTCCTTTTTTTAAAAGTAAACTCTGTGCCCCAAGTGGTACTTGAACTCCCGACCCCAAGATCAAGTTCCATGCTCTGCTGATAGAGCCAGCCAGGCATCCCCTTTCCCATTGTTTTTGCTGGTAAAACTGTCCTTTAATGCCCATATTAAGGCCCAACTTCCCATCAACACTTAGTATCTGTACCACATTTCTGCTGTGTAATCTAAAAAATCTCTTTTATAAGGAATGTTGAACTAAATAACTAAAGGTCAACTTTTTAAGGCATTGACAATTTTTTTAAAAAGATTTATTTATTTATTTATTTATTTGATAGGGAGAGAGAGAGCACAGAGGGAGAGGGAGAAGCAGGCTCCCTGCTGAGTGGGGCTCGACCTGAGGTAAAGGCAGATGCTTAACCAACTGAGCCAGCCAGGTGCCCCAGGCATTGTCAAATTTTTGTTTTGTTTCTGCCTCTCGTAATAGGATTCTTTATAAAAATACTAATTTTATTAGATAATACTTTAGAGCATATTAAAAATAAGTTTTCCTTGATAAGGTAGGGTTATCATCCTGGTAAATAATTCTATTATACTTATTAGATGCCTGGATTTTGACTATTTGAGAATACAACGTGAACCTTTAAAAAATAAATTCTCACATTATCTTATATTTGTGCCATGTTTGTTTATGATAAAAGTGAATTTTACATGCAACTCTACAACTTGCCAGTTATTCCTTCTTACAGTTTAATCATGTTCATTGTCCTTCGATTTTTTCTTTATATTCATTTTGTTGTTTGTTTTCTTTTTTTTTTTAAGATTTTATTTTTATTTATTTGACAGAGAGACAGCCAGCGAGAGAGGGAACACAATCAGGGGGAGTGGGAGAGGAAGACGCAGGCTCATAGCAGAGGAGCCTGATGTGGGGCTCGACCCCCTAACGCCGGGATCATGCCCTGAGCCGAAGGCAGACGCTTAACCGCTGTGCCACCCAGGCGCCCCTGTTGTTTGTTTTCTAACATTTAAAAAAATTGAAGTACAAATGACATATAACATTATGTTAGTTTTAGATGTACAGCAAGACTTGTTTTAAAATTTAAGGTGTATTTTTTTTTTTAAAGATTTTATTTATTTATTCAACAGAGATAGAGACAGTCAGCGAGAGAGGGAACACAAGCAGGGGGAGTGGGAGAGGAAGAAGCAGGCTCATAGCGGAGGAGCCTGATGTGGGGCTCGATCCCGTAACGCCAGGATCACGCCCTGAGCCGAAGGCAGACGCTTAACCGCTGTGCCACCCAGGCGCCCCTAAGGTGTATTTTTGGCTAAAAAATATTCTCAAAAGTTTTGAAAATTACAGAAAATATTAAGATAAAAATCTCAAATGCCCAAAATTCTATTACTTGCATTTTTATTTCATTTATATTGAAGTTTATTTAATGAAATGAAAGTCTTCATAAATGAAACAACAGCAAGTTAGTTTCATAAACCTCCTCTCTAAAAAGAAAATGAGGGGAGCTGGCATAGAGTGAAATGGTCTTGTGATATCAAGTAAGAACAAATTAAAAAATCCTGTTGAATTAGGCAAAAAAGGACATTGGTGATCTTGGCAATAATACTTTTAGTGGAGTGGTTTGGACTAAAGCTAAAGAAATAGGAACATGGGAGTTTAGATAGTTGTTGTTGTTTTTTAAGGGGAGTGAAAAGAAATTGGCACGTTTCTAGGAAGCAAGTGTGGGCTTGAAGATGACTTTCTTGATGATGAGAAGGAAGATATAGGGGCAGGGAGTATAATTCAGAAATTCTTTGAGAAGTGGGAAGACATGGGTTCTAAACACATGTTAGACTGATTGACATTAACTAGAAGGAGGGCTACCTCTGTAATTAGAGGGAATGAGAAGACATGGGTGTGTATAGCAGTGAGATTGGAGCTTTGGTGGAAAGAAATTTCAGAGTTAAAGTTCCAAATATCAGAAATTCTTCAAGTGGAGGGGCACCTGGGTGGCTTAGTCAGTTAAACGTTCCATCCAACTCTTGATTTTGGCTCAGGTTATGATCTCAAGGTCATGAGATTGAGCCCGGCAGGCTCTGTGCTCAGCGAGTTGTCTGCTTGAGGTTCTCTCCCTCCCTCCCTCTCTGCCCCTCCCCCTGCTCATGCACATTCTCTATCTCAAATAAATAAATAAATCTTTAAAAAAAATTCTTCAACTAGAAATGCCTCTTTGCTGGTTTTTCATAAAACAAAGTTTTAATTTCTGATCTCTTTTTCTATGTAAGTATTTGTGTTTTTTTTTCTTTTTACAAAATAGATATTATATTTGTAGTTTTTCATTCTTTTTTACTTTATTCTTTTATGGATTATATCAGGAGGCATTTTCTTGTGTCATTAAATATTTTCAAACAGTATATAATAATTCAACTACCCAAGTTTGGGGCATTTAAACTGTTTTAGATTAACATATAATATATAATGAAATAATTTAGCATTAAACATCACTACGCCTTTGTGCATATTGTAATTTATTTCATTAGGAAACATTCCAGGAGATTGAATTGCTGGGTCAAAGCATAATGAATAGTTTACATTTATGCAGTAGTATTCTGGTAAATATTAACAACTGGTTTGTGTGTTTGGCAGAAGGAGTCTTGATTTATAGTGTGTGCTCTTTTCCCTGGTGTAAATACTCCTGACGCAGGCTATTTCATTCCAGCAATTTAATACCACTAAACAGAGTTGGGATGTGCAGACACACAATTATTATACAGTATCTGTACCAAGCTGATACAATAGATGTAAATAACGTCAACAGCATAGAGAATAATAAGATGTGGTAAAATAATTAGGAAGTGATAAGTTTTGAGTGTTTATTGCCTTACTTTCAATGTAATTTATTGATAAGTTTATATAATTTAATTTTTTAAAGGATTTATGTATTTTATTTTATTTTTAAGATTTTATTCATTTATTTGACAGAGAGCAAGAGAGCACAAGCAGGGGGAGCTGCAGAGGGAGAGGGAGAAGCAGGCTCCCCACTGAGCAGGGAGCCCAACGTGGGGCTTGATCCCAGGACCCTGGGATTGTGACGTGAGCTGAAGGCAGATGCTTAACCGACTGAGCCACCCAGGTGCCCCTATGTATTTATTTTAAAGAGAGAGAGTGAGTGTGAGTAGGAGAGAGCCTGAAGGAGAGAGAGAGAGAGAGAGAATCCCAAGCAGACTCCCCACAACCCTGAGATCATGACCTGAGCTGACACCAAGAGTCGGATGCTTAACTGACTGAGCCACCCAGTTGCCCCTATATAATTTAATGTTTAATAATGACTATGTTTAACAACTGGGTTGCAAAATTCCTGAAAATTTTAACGATTGACTCTTGTGAACTTCTATGAACAACCTCCAGCACATTACTAAGTTGTCTTTTTTCTTTTTCCTTTCTTCTCTTTTTCCCTTCTTTCTTTCCTTTTCTGATATTTATTGTGGAACCCCCCCCCCCCATATTGTTATTTTCAATATAGGAAGAAATATAAGTATTTAGAAGACCAGTGTTGCATTCTTTTTGTGTTTGGCTCTGAGATTTGTTTTGCTTTACACTTGAATTTTTATCATAGATGGAATATACTTAAGTGAAAGAGGTGAAGTATGAACTCCTGCTTTATTTTTTCCCCCACAAGACTATTCAGTTTTCCCCAAAACATTGTGGAGTAATTCCTACTGGCCATTGATTGAATTACTCAACTTTCTTATTTTTTCTAATAATTTTTCAGTTGATTCTCTAGGATTTTCCATTTTTGTAATCATATCTTATGCAAATAGAAATAATTTTGCTGCTACACTTCTAATATAACTTTATTCTTTGGTGTAAAGAATAAAGTTGACTAGTATTAACACTGAGCATGCCCTTATTTTTTTCTGAATTTTGAAATGCTTCAAATACTTCATCATTGTCTGTGATACTCACTTTTGGTTTGTTCGATGTGTTTTTGAAAATCATGTTAATCAAGTATTCATCCATTTCTCTTAATACTTTAATAGAAACTCTTTAATAGAAACTGCTTAACAGACTGAGCCACCCAGGCACCCCTACCTTAGTGTTTTTAAAGTGTTTTTCATTTTATAATTTGTGGTAGACAGAGGTTTAGATGTTGATGGTTTTCAATATTTGGGATAAGCAACAAGATGAACTGGGCAATAGGAAATACAGTTTGTTTTCTCCCAGAACTTTTTTGCTGAATCTCTTGAGCTCTGTGTTGTTGGTGTACGTGTAATCCTATGTTTGAGGGTCAGCCTTTGACTTTAGCAGTTCCCCTGCTTCAGGGAGAGCTGGCATACCTGTGGATGGGGGATATCAGCAGCGGGGAATTGCTACCCTGTAATACTGTGGATTATGAGTTTTGTATGGTGAGTCAGTACTTGTGTCTGCTTAGTCAGATTTGATCATCACTTATAAAGCTGGCTCCTTTTCAGCGCTAATGATAGGATGAGGAAAATTAAAACAATGAGGCCAAAAGGCCCCTTGATGTCTTTCTGCAGTGTGAACATGAGTGCCAAGCTCTGTGATTCCCCACTTCTCTTATAGGCCTTTCATGTTCCTAAACTTCAATTCTACAAGTGGTGGGTTGGGACATTTCAGAATATTCTTATTTCTTAAAATCTGCGCCTTATACCCTTGGGACATATGTGTATAGAGTCAGATTCTTGTTATAGTGTTGGTATTTTCCCTGACTTTTTTGATGATGGCATTCCTTATACTCGTTTCGGTCCTTTTGGGTGGATTTTTGGAAGGGATTATGTGAATGATTGCTGTTTTATTCAAATTTTAAGGCTCTTTTACATATTCATGAAATGCTCCTCAGGAGAAGTTGTACTACCTTATACTCCTTCCTGTGGACTTTGAGAATTTTTTTTTATTATACTCTTAATGGGAATAATTTTATTTTAATATGTATATGTATATATATATTTAAGATCTTATTCTCTAGAATAAGAGAGTATGAGTGAGGGGAAAGGCAGAGGGAGAAGCAGGCTCCCCACTGAGCAGGGATCCTGAATTGGGGCTTGATCCCAAGACCCCAGGATCATGACCTGAACCAAAGGCAGATGTTTAACCAATTGAGCCACTCAGGCACCCCTAATTTGTATATTCTTAATTGTTACAGATAACCATATGTTTCTGTTTACTGGGGAATTATATTTGTATTTGAATTGTTTAGAAGGAATGCTTTTGCTGAGATTTTTGGAGGGATACGATCGTAATAATTTTAAAGATTTTTCTTGATCCCCGCCCCCCCAAAAGGCTGGTCTTACTATGAGGTTATGGCTACTTATTTTCATAGGAGCAAGCACGAACGTTAACCAGCCTCCTTGAGTTTGCTTTTGCATGTCTTAGTAAAGCCTATACACTATTGCCCAACTACTATGGCTACAAAATAAACGTTTTAACTTTTAGTAAGGAGTCTCAGCTAGGACTTTCATTTATTTAGTTTTCATTTTATTGTATTTTTTTGAAGATTTATTTTTTTATATTAGACAGCACGTGAGTGTTGGGGGGAGGGGCAGAGGTAGAGGGAGAGAGAGGGAGAGAAGCATACTTCTGCTGAGCTTGGAGTCCCACTCCAGGCTGGATCTCATGACGCTGAGATCACGACCCGAGCTGAAATCAAGAGTCAGGTGCTCAACCGACTGAGCCACCCAGGCGCCCCTCAGGAACATTCTTTAAAGAGGATTAATATTTAGATGCATAGAGCTAAACAGAGGTACATTCCAGATTGCCTGTAGATAAAGATACAAAAATTTGGCCAAAGTTTGTATGTTCATTGTGGAAAATAGTGGTTGAAATGTAGGTTTTGGACATACTCTTTGTTTTCTGATGCTTACAGGTTAGCACATCATGTATTTTGTAAATGAACATTTATATTCTTTTTTTATTTTAGTTGTCACATAGAGGTAGGGGCTTAAGTTTTTGTTTCCCTTAGCAGGAAGAGCAAGCGCATTAGGTATGAGTTTTGGCCAAACTGCATTACATCTTATTGCTTTACTTTGTCATTTACTTATTAAGTATTTGTTCTAGGCAAGGAACTCTTCGAGTTAGGGTAGGAGGAAATAAAAAGGTGAATAAGATACCTTATTGATTATCTAATTTAGCAAAATACTCAAGTTTATCAGCATTATTTAGCATGTTTTGAAACCTTATATAGCATTATACTGTATGTATCATTTTCTAACCTGCTTTTTCCACTAATCTTTGTATTTTAGTTTCTATGGGTTTGGAAACTGGGATTGGTTTAGGTGGTTTTAACTCAGAGTCTCACTTGAGATGGCTATCAAGCTTCCATTTGGGACAGGAGTCATCTCAAAGCTCAACAGGGCCTGAAGGATCTGATGCCACGCTCACATTATTATTGACAGTTCCTTATTGGCTGTTGTTAGGAGGTCTCGGTTCTTTGTCACATGGTCATTGCCATAGTGCCCGTTCTGACGTGGCAGCTTGCTTACCCCAGAGTAATGAGATAGAGGGACAGAGACAGACGCAGAGGGAGACGGAAACATAGACTCTTTGAAGTGACAATGTTTTGAGACAGGAAGAAGAATATTTTGAACATAAAGCAACTTGGAAAATAATAAACAGTTCAAAGGCTCTAACAGAGTCATAATTTGGGTTACTCACAAACTTAAGATGACCCCCAGAAATATTTAGAAACTCTGCTGAAGAAATTTGTATTCCAGACACATATGTATTTCATTGGTGTAAAGTATATGTATGTATATGAAAGTTTAATACCAGTATTAATAGAAGGTTGATTTTCATTCTTAAAGGTAGCTGCTTTGCTTGAAAATAAAAGTCACATTAGAATCCACTGTTTCAAAGAAAATCAAAGTCTAAAATGGAGTCCCAATTAGGATCACCAAATATGGTATCATATTTTAAAGCCTTAATTCTAGTACTGTGAATTTTGTGATGGAAGGTAAATCTGGATACTTGGTGATTTTAGAGTTCTGTTTAGTTTTGTTTTTTGGCCACCTAAAATGGGAATCAAAATTTTTAGAAGTTATAATGAAAATATAAATACTTTTCCATGAAAACAAGGAAAAAATACCGGACTAGAAGACTCCTCCCTTTGAGTATCTTTAAAATTATACGAATTGTGATTCTCTTCTTCCTTTTCATATTTTGCTATTCAATAGTTGACTATCCCTATCTAACTGTTATCTTAAAATATTTGCTTCTGCTTCCTAATTCTACCTTTGTTACCATAGAAACAGAAGTGGACTAGGGAAATTGGCAAGACAACCAGCAACTGAAATTAACGAGGATTCTAACTCTTTACCTGTAGTTGTTGTGTTTCATTTACAGCTCCTATTTTAAAAATAAGCAGTGTAAGGCCTGTTGAGTAGGAGAAAAAAACTTGACACTTAACTCTCATTTGCTTCAGACTTGTTCTTTTGCCTAGAAAGCTATTAGGAAAGAACCTTTCTAACAGCTTGGAAAAGAGCTTTTCATTTTTGTGAATAGTTAGACTTGTGAATGGTTAGACTACTATCCATGCTGTGATGTTATACCTTTAGATATTTATAATATGCTTTTCTTTCATAGGTATTAAAATAACACGTTTTCTAGGGAATGAGATGTGATATTATGTGATGTAAATCTGCTGTGGTCAGTATGTTTCCACACATACTATTTAAGTGAACCCGGAAAAATAGATATAGATCTTAAATTCTGAGAAAGTATTAAAAATATTATTATATATAATCAGACTATTACTTGTTTATCAAGAAATAAATGTTTTAAAATAAAGTTTTAAAATGTAAAATGTTATTTTTTAAAGCTAATTGGAAACTTTTAAAAGGTACCTCTTTGCATTTAAAAAAATATTAGACTAATATAAAAACTTTTTTTTATTAAGTAATTTTTATGCCTGATGTGGGGCTTGAACTCACAACCCTGAGATCAAGAGTCACATGCTCTACCAACTGAGCCAGCTAGGCACCCCTCCCCTTTGCATTTTTAATTTTCTTTTTGAAATATAGGTAAATCTGATAAAGTTCACATTGTGAAAAGATGAACTATTCGAGATCACTAGAAGTTTGCTTCCTTCAGTGTTTTTTTTTTTCCTTTTTTACAATTAAGAAATAGCACATTTTAAAGAATTTTTTGCTTTGGAAACCTGAGTTTAAGCTGCTTTCCTCTGGTTGCTTCCTTTAAAATTTTCAATTCCTATATTAAGACTACAGGCATACCTCAAAGATATTGTGGATTCTGCTCAGGACCACAGCAATAAAGTGAATATTGCAATAAAGTGAACCAAATGAATTTTTTGGTTTCCCATTGTATATAAAAGTTATGTTTACACTATACCATAGTCTGTTTAGTGTGCAATGATACCATTATGTCTAAAAACCATGTACATATCTTTTTTAATTTTATTTGACTACAGTTGACATGCAGTATTACAATAGTTTCAGGTATACAACTTAGTGTTTGACAGGTTTATATGTTATACCATTACAGTATCATTGACTGTGTTCCTTATGTTGTGCCTTTTATTCCTGTGACTTATTCATTCCATAACTGGAAGTCTGTATCTCCCACTCCCCTTCACTGGATTTGCTCAAACCCCCTCCCCCCTCCTCTATGGCAACCATCAGTTTGTTCTCTGTATTTATAGGTTTGGTTCTGTTCTTTGTTTATTCATGTGTTTTTGTTTTTAGATTCCACTTATGAGTGAAATCATATGGCATCTGTCTTTCACAGTCTGACTTATTTCACTTAGCATAACACTTTTGGTCTATCCATGTTGTCTCAAATGGCATCATCTCATCACTTTTTATGGTTACATAATATTTCCCCCAGTAGACCTGATTTCAAAGCTGGAGTCAATCCTCTCAAGCCCTATCACTGCTTTATCAACTAAGGTTATGTAATATTCTGAGTCCGTTGTTGTTATTTCAGTAGTCTTCACACATCTTCACTAGAAGTACATTCCATCTTAAGAAACCACTTTCTTTGCACAGCTGTAAGAAGTAACTCCTCATCCATTAATGTTTTATCATGAGATTGTAGCAACTCAGTAACATATTCAAGATTCCACTTCTAATTGTAGTTCTCTTGCCATTTCCACCACATCTGCAGTTACTTCGTCCACTGAAGCCTTGAACGTTTCAAAGTTCATTCATGAGGGTTGGAAACAGCTTCTTCCAAACTCCTGTTAATGTCAATATTTTTACCTCTTCCCATGAATCACAGATGTTCTTAATGGGATCTAGAATGGTGAATCATGTCCAGAGGTTTTCTGTTTACTTTGACCAGATCCATCAGAGGAATCACTATCTGGCAGTGATAACTTTACCAATATATTTCTTATATAATAAGACTGGAAAATCAGAATTACTCCTCAATCCATGGGCTACAAATGGTTGTTGTATTACCAGACATGAGAACAACGTTTATTTCATTGGATATCTCCATCAGAGCTCTTGAGTGACCAGGTTCATTGTCAGCGAGCTGTAATATTTTGAAAGGAATCTTTTCTTTCTAAGCCATAGGTCTCAACGGTGGGCTTAAAATATTCAGTAAACTATGTCATAAATAGATGTGCTGTCATCCAGGTTTTGTTGTTTCATTTATAGAACACAGTTCTTGGGGTGCCTGGGTAGCGCAGTCGTTAAGCGTCTGCCTTCAGCTCGGGGTGTGATCCTGGCGTTCCGGGATCGAGTCCCACATCGGGCTCCTCCGCTGGGAGCCTGCTTCTTCCTCTCCCACTCCCCTGCTGTGCTCCCTCTCGCTGGCTGTCTCTCTGTCACATAAATAAATAAAATCTTTAAAAAAAAAAAAAAAGAACACAGTTCTTAAGGGCCTAGGATTTTTGGAATGGCAAATAAGCGTTGGCTTCAACTTCAAGTCACCAGCTGCATTTATCCCTAACAAGAGTCAGCCTGTCCTTGGAAGGTTTGAAACCAGACACTGACTTCTCTTCTCTAGCTATGAAAGCCCTAAGTGACATCTTCCAGTAGAAGGCTGTTTTGTCTACATTGACAATCTATTGTTTAGTGTAGCCACCTTCTTTAATTATCCTAGCTAGATCTTCTGGATAACATGTTGCAGTTTCTGTATCAGCACTTGATGCTTCACCTTGCACTTTTATGTTACTGAGATGGCTTCTTTCCTTAAGCCTCATGAAACACTTTTGCTATCACCAAACTTTGGCAGTTTCCTTTCTTCCTGCAGCCTTCTTAGAATTGAAGGGGTTAGTGCCTTGCTCTGGGTTAGGCTTTGGCTTAAAGGAATTTTATGACTGGTGTGATCTTCTATCCAGACCACTAAAACATTCTCCGTATTATCACTAAAGCTGTTTCACTTAATTATCATTCATGTGTTCATTGGAGTAGCATTTTTAATTTCCTTCAAGAACTTTTTGTTTGCATTCGCGACTTGGCTAACTGTTTGGCACAAGAGCCGTAACTTTTGGCCTGTTTCAACATGCCTTCCTCACTAAGCTTAATCATTTCTAACTTTTGACTTAAAGTAAAAGACATGTGACTCTTCCTTTCCTTTGAACACTTAGAGGCCATTGTAGGGTTATTAATTGGCTTAATTTCTATATAGTTCTGTCATGGGGAATAGGGAGGGAGAGAAATCCTTCAGTGGAGCAATCCTTCAGTGGAGCAACCAGAACACACCCAACATTTATTAAGTTCATCTTCTTATATGGGCATGGTTCATGGCACCCCAAAACAATTACAGTAGTTCCATCAAAGATCACTGATCACAGATCACCATAACAAATATAATAATAATGAAAAAGTTTGAAATAGAGGACTTTCAGTGGGGCACCAGCTGGGATCTTCCACCTGGGTCGGCCATCATACCCACACATGCCTGCAGCCCAAGTGCTGTCTCTGTTGTGCCCAGTGCCCCTGCACTGGGCTTCCCTGTTGGGGGGCTCTGCAGCCAGTCCCAACTCTGCTGCCTTAGCCTCTGCTGCAGCCTGAGTGGGCCTTTTGTGGGGCACTTGGGGCTGCTCTGCCTGCAAATGGGGTGGATGAGCTGAGCCTCCTGTGCTCTGGAGCACCCTGGGGCTGCAGATGCAGCATGCTGCGCAGGGAGACAGAGCTTTTGTTGAATTCCTGAGTGATGAAATTAAGGAGGAAGAGAAGAGGCGAAATGTAAGTCCCTCCCCAAGATGTCTGGATGTTGGGAGCTGGAAGTGAATGGGACAGAAGCCAAAGTAGTGGGGAAAGTTGCTAGAGAAAAGATCATTCATTGTCACTTTCAACGTTAACAATAGCATCCTGCCAACATTTGATCAGGAAGAGGAGCCCTCCCAAGTTCAGAGGGTTGAAGAACAGGAGCCTGAATTGACGTCCACTCCCAATTTCATGGTTGAAGTTATAAAGAATGGTAGCAAGAAGGCCCTATTGCTGGACTGTCACTATCCAGAAGATGAGGTTGGGCAAGAAGAGGAAGACAAAAGTGATGTTTTCTCCAGGGAAATGAGCTTTCAGTCCATTGGCGAGCCTGAGGGGAAGGACAGTCAACACCAGTCCCTTGGCTTGGGCTTTATGTGACCCCCTGATGGATTTCCTGGCAGGCTGAGGGGTGGATAACACTTTTGAGGATTAGTTAGGGGAGCTCAGCACAGCCCTGGAGCATCAGGAAAACATTACTTTTCTTGAAGATCTCAGAAGGTTTTGTCAAGAGCCAGTAGAGCATACAAGACATTGAACATCTTAAATGTATGGCAGGTTTTGGTTTGGCCAGGGAACACATCTACTTTGAAGCCAAACACACACATACTTCGGGATGGTTTTCGTTGTAATATGGAAAATAACTCAAAGTTATATTGTTTCCGTTGGCCTCTTATTTACTATTCATTTATTCTCTACAGATCTGTTTTTCCTAGATTTTTGTATAACATAATGCTGGACAATAAAATTGGTTTATCACCTTCCTCAAAAAAAAAAAAAAAAAAAGAAAGAAAGAAAGAAAGAAAGAAAGAAAGAAAAGAAAAATGAAGGCTCTAAGTTATGAGCCAGTTTCTCAAAGTGTACTGGACACTTAGGATGATAGTTGTTAATAATAATAAGATATCCATATTACAAGTAATTTATTTTTAAATTCTTTATTATTTTTGGCAGAGATCCCCCCCCCAATCCATAATGTGGCTGATAACTAGGAGCAAAAACATCAGCTTTGACATTTTTGTGTCATTTCTTGTGATTCTGTTACTAGTATTATACTCTATCTTGGTCTGTTTGGGTTGCTGTAACAGAATACCATAGACTGGGTGGTTTATAGACAATAGAAATTTATGTCTCCCAGTTTTGAGGCCTGGGAAATCTAAGATCAAGATGCTGGCAGAATCCAAGTCTGGTGAGAGCCAGCTTTGTGGTTCGTAGACTGTAGCCATCTTACCATGTCATAACATGTTGGAGGGAGCAAGGGAGCTAAGAGGCCCCAATCCCATTCATGAGAGCTCTACCCTCATGACCTAATCACCTCCTAAAGGCCCTGTCTTCTAATGTTAACACATTGGGAGTTTAGAATTTCAACATAAATTTGGGGGGTACACACACATTTGCACCATAGCATATTCAATCATGATTTTTTTTTTTTTTTTTTGCTAGAAATGTTTTTAAGCCCCTCTTGTGAAATTTAGTTTAAAATAGTTAATAATACTCACTTTGCCATTGGCCTGTATATTGTGATTCTGGACAATATGCTGACCAAATGAATAAGGATATCACTATGAATTCTTCTACAGTGTGGAATTCACTTCCTACAGGATAGCTTGGGTATCATAAGTGATGCACAGTTGTCTAACATTCAGCCCTGGGGGTGGTGCCAGTCTCAATCCGCACATAAAAAACTGGTGTTAGTAGTTAGAAAAATTTTCTTATTTTTTCCCAATGAAAATTAGACACTTCATGGTTTTTTCCTGCGCTTAGATTATTTAGCCTTTTGCGTTTATGTATATCTCCCTAAGATAGAGTGGCTAAAGATATTAAATCTTTACTTATATTTGAAAAACTGGTTTCGTATTAAATTTTAAACTTTACATATGTTTTAATTTTTAGTTTTAGATATGTGCATCAACTATTCTATTTAAAATAATTGACTTTCTTGTAAATAAAGTTGAGCAAAGTCACAAAACTAAGCAGGGTTTCTCAGAGGAAAATTACTCACCTAGGGGACATCTTCAAATATGTAGGATGTTTTGATTTTTCACAATGATTTAAGGGAGCTACTGACACTGAGAGGACAGGACCAGCCAATGTAATCATCAGCACGGTTTGAAGAAGCCTCATCCCGATTAAGAATTGTCCGGTCCAAGATATTAGTAGCGCCTGTAAAACACTGGGCTAAAATCTTATTTTGGAGTTGTTATTTCTTAAGATGACTCATAATTAATTCATAGATGTGTCTAATACTTTTTATACTGTAGATTAAAATTAAAGCTTATTCAAATATGTTTATATAATGACAGGTGTATATATCAAAGATATTTTCCTTTTACTGGCAATTTTAATTTTTTTTGATCACGCTATACTGCATACCATTCATTGCAGCATTGAACAACTACTGTTGGTACTTCATTTGGCTAGGTGCTGAGAGTGTAGAGATCCATAACACTGTTACTTTTCTCTCTGTTCACAGGCTAGCAGGGAAACAGTCAAGTAAATAATTACAGTAAAGTATGATAAGTACATCAGAAGAATTAGATTTAATGTAAAGAAGTAGCTCTGAGGAGATGGGAAATATTTTAGGGAGAAAGTCAGCATATTGTTATACCCTGAGGGCAAGGACTGCATTTTATCATCTAAAAGTTACATGTTTGCAACATAGCACTGGACCTTAAAATTGGTAATATAATCATAGTCAGTACTTATTCATGATTAAACAAGTTGAAATCTTCGCAGATTTTTAAAGAACTAGTTGAAGTATGTTCACGTGGGCAAAGTGGTAAAGTATAGTGCTAGCAAATAATGTTGGAAGATCAGACTAACAAGTGATGAAGAAACTTGCGGGTGATGGGACATCACTAATGTGGGCTTTCTTAAAGTTAAGTTTTTAGAAAGGAGGAGAGGGACATAAGATTTAGTCAGATTCCAGTTTTAGAAACGTATCTCTACTGGCATTGTGGATGATGTAGTTGAAGGAGGAGAGGGATGCTATCTTAATAATGAACTTCAACATGTAAAACATTGTAGGATCAAAATTTTAACTGAACATCTAAATTCAAGGTTTTTTCCCCTAATATTTCAAGTTTTATTTAAATTTTAGTTAACATATAGTGTAATATTAGTTTCAGAAGTGTAACTTAGTGATTTGTCACATATACATAACTCCCAGTGCTCATCACAAGTGCCCTCCTTAATACCCATCACCCATTTAGCACATCCCCTCTAAATTCAAGCTTTTATACATTAATTTATATTATTTAGTTTTAGAGCTTATATTATGCCAGTCTATTTTATGTAGAATAATTTTAATTTTTCAATATATTTTTAGTTATCCTTATGATATGTGATTAAGTTTTTTAATGTTCAAAATGACCAATTCAGGGGCCCCTGGGTGGCTCAGTCGATTAAGCATCTGCCTTTGGCTCAGGTCATGCTCTCTCTCTCTCTCTCTCTCAAATAAATAAATAAATAAATAAAATCTTTAAAAACAAAACAAAATGACCAATTCATATATACCAGTAGTATTTGGATATGTAACAGGGAGAATAATTATTGATCTCGCTTAATTTTTTTTAAGTAAGAAATTTATAAGCTTGAAGTTGATGAAGTGGTTTCAACTGAAGATTAGTTAGCCCTTTTTTTTTGAGAGAGAGAGAGTGCATGAGCAGGGAGGGGCAGAGGGGATCTTAAGCAGGCTACACACCCTGCACAGAGCCCAATGTGGGGCTCCATCTCCAGAACCTGATATCATGACCTGAGGGCAAGGCAGGTGCTTAACCAACCGAGTCACCCAGGCACCCCAAAAAGATTATTTTTAAGTAAGCCTTCGGGCAGCAAGCAAGTCACAGCTGACAGAACTTCTGGTAAGAGAGATGGGGAAAACTTGAAAGAAGTTTGCTGCGGTTAAGCACAGGGACAAAGTCCTAGTCATTTATTTATTTTTATTTTTTTAAAGATTTATTTATTCATTTTAGAGAGAGAAAGAGGAGATCGATGAAGAGTTGGGGGAGGGGAGAGGACGAGGGAGTGAGAATCTGTAGCAGACTCCCCGCCTAGTGCAGAGCCCAGTCTGGGGCTCCATCTCATGACTTTAGTTCATGAATTGAGCTGAAATCAAGAGTCAGACGCTTAATTGACTGAGCCACCCAGGTGCCCTAGACTTCATCATTTAATGAGGGCATCACTGTATTACAGTTATAAAACTAATATGTAGGAAATATCTAAGTGATTTTGTTCGATGATTCTGAGTATCAGGAAAAAGACAGACTCTTACTTATTTAAGGAGAAAGGGAAAGTATGTTAACCATCTTATCTAGCGTATTTCTAGTATGTATGCTTAAATTTTAAAAAATGACTTCTAACCATTGTTTGCCAGATTTACAGTAACAGAAACTTATCCAGTGCAGTTGGAGGTGATAGCTATTCAATCAAATGGTTAAAATGGGAAATCATTACAAAGATATATATATGCACATATGTACATATACATGTAAACATTTAATAACCCAAAACTTTCGCATTTATTTGTGATCTTTTAAAAAAAAAATCTGTTTATGCGGGGGCGAACTTGTACTTTTTATTTGAGGATGGATTCTTTAAGTGGAAATCATTGTGTCTTTACTGAACCCACCCCTCCAAAATAGAAGTTTCCTATCAGATTCTTTAAAGAGAAATAACTTAGACTCTTACAAAGCTTTCTGGGTGCAGAGTCCGTGTATATTTTTATGATGTCTTCTGTCAGTATGTATGCTTGTCTGCTTATCTTACGTAGTCTAATTAACAGTAACTTTAAGAAAACATTTTTATCAAATTTTTCAGAAGCATTCCATTTTCAGGGAAATAACCTTTCTTTTTGCACTCATTTCATTATGTTATAATTAATGAAATTACACAAAAACAGTATCAAATATTACTAGCCTTCTTAAAAAAAGATTTTAGTTTTATTTGAGAGAGGGAAGGAGAGCGCGCGCGCACTAATAGGGGGAGGGGCAGAGGCGGAAGGAGAAGCAGGCTCCCCGCTGAGCAGGGATCCTGACGCTGGGTTTGATTCCAGGATGCTGGAATGTTGACCCGCGGCCGGCGGAAGGCAGATGCTTAACCAGCTGAACCATCCAAGCGCCCCAAGTATTACTAGCCTTAATACATTTCAGAACAAACAAGATTTCCTAGGCATGCAAATCAAATAGTGGGAGTGAAAATATAATGGCCAACTGGAAAGAGAAAGAAATAATTGCCAATAAGATTTTTGCCTTTGCAAAACTTTTTTGTTCCATGTGCCTAGTGTTTATCACCCAATCCATCATCAAATTAAATTTTGTTTGAGAGATATCTCAAAGAGATCTGCCCGAAAGTAGTTCTGGGGGTCAATCCCAGTACAGTCACCTTTCTGCTCTCATACTCCAGCCTGGGGTTTATTAGATGGATATAATTTCTTTTGTTTTCCTATAGTTGCTTCGTATTACTCACATCTCCCTTTTGCATCATCATATTTCCCTTTCTTGGTTTATTACCACAACATACTCGGAAAAAAAGATCCTTCTTTTCATTTCCTTCATTATTGCCATAAATTCTCTGCTTTTCACTCAGCAGAGTTTTATTTGCTACGTATAATGTAAGAGTATTATACATATTATATGTATATATTTATTATACGTAGCAAATAAAACTCTGCTACCGTTCTTTTTTTTTTTTTTTTTTTAAGATTTATTTATTTGAGAGAGAGAGAGAGAGCACAATGTCAGGAGGGGAATCCAAGCAGACTCCGCGCTGAGGGGGGAGCCTGCCGTGGGGCTCAGTCTTCTGACCCTGAGATCACAACCAGAGCTGAAACCAAGAGTTGGACATTTAACCGACTGAGCCACCCAGGCCCCCCTCTCCTACCGTTCTTTCTTCGTCTGGCTTTAGTCATGCTTTTGCTTGGGAACAACTCCACAAAACTGTTCTTGTCAGTGTCCCTGATGACCTCTGTGACTTAAGTTAGTTCTCAATTCTCACTTTCTTGACTAGACCTGTTACATTTAACGAAGTTTATTACTCTATCCTTCTTTAAACTTTCTTTCCCTTTCCCTTCCACAGTTTTGTTATTTTGTTTTTCCTCCTAGTTTTCTATTTTCCCTTTCTTTGCTGGTTTCTCTTCAAGTCTCCACCCATGCCCCAGGCCTTACTCCTTGCACAACTTCTGTTCTTTCACTATAACTGTCTTAGGGAAATAATCCAACCCCCTGTATTTAGATGGCATTGAAATGCTAATGACTCCCAGTGTTGCTTATTCCATTTTTAAGCAGTCTTTTTCTATTGAGGTGTAAATGATGTATAACATATTTAATGATATAGGTGTAATCGATGTATAACATATTTAATGATATTTATATATGATGTGAAATAATCACCCCATTAAGTCTGGTTAACATCTGTCACCACACATAGTTAAAAGTTTTTTTTTTCTTGTGATGAGAACTTTCAAGATATATTCCCTCAGCAACTTTCAAATATGCAATATAATTTACTATCTGTGTTACCATGCTTTATATTACATCATAAGTGGAAGTTTGTAACTTTTGACCTCTTCACCCATTTCACCTATTCCCCCACTCCTGTGTCTGGTAACTGTCAATGTGTTCTCAGTATGTATGTATGTATGTATGAGCTGCGTTTCTTTCTTTTTTTTTTAGATTCTGCATATAAGTGAGATCATATGGTATTTTTCTTTCTCTTACTTATTTCAGTTAGCATAATGCCCTTAAGGTCCATCCATTTTGTCACAAATGGCAATATTTCTATTTTATGGCTGAGTAATACCTCATTGTACATATATACATTTTCCTTATCCATTCATCCATCAATGCACACTTTGGTTGCTTCTTGACTATTGTAAACAATGCTGCAGTGAACATATATATCTAGGGGTGAGAGTTAGTATTTTTTATTTTCTTCTAATAAATACTCAGAATTGGAATTGCTAGATCATATGGTAGTTCTATTTTTCATTTTTGAGGAACCTCCACACTGTTTTCCATAGTGGCTGCACCAATTCACATTCTTAACCAACAGTGCATGAGGGTTCCTTTTTCTGTACATCGTTGCCAGCGCTTGTTATTTCTTGTTTTTTGATAATAGCCGTTCTAACAGGTATGAGGTGATACCTCATTGTGGTTTTGATTTGCATCATCTTGATGATCATTGATGTTGAGCACCTGTGGATCATCTACATATCTTCTTGAAAAAAATGTCTATTCAGATCCTCTGCCCATTTTTAAATCAGATAGTTTCTTTTTTTGCTACTGAGTTGTAGGAATTCTTTCTATATTTTGGATGTTAACTTCTTATCAGATATATGATTTGCAAATATTTTCTCCCACTCAGTAGGTTGCCTTTTTTTTTCTTTTCTTCTTTTTTTTTTTTAATGATGGTTTCCTTTGCTGTATAGAAGCTTCTTAGTTTGATTTAGTCCTACTTGTTTACTTTTACATTTGTTGCCTTTGATTTTGGTGTCAAATCCAAAAAAATGATTGCTAAGATCAGTTGCAAGGAGCTTACCACCTATGTTTTCTTCTAGGAGTTTTGTGGTTTCAGGTTTTATGTTCAAGTCTTTAATCCATTTTGAGTTGATTTTTGTGTATGGTGTAAGATAGTGATCCAGTTTCTTTCTTTTGCAGGTAGCCATCCAGTTTTCCCAATACCATTTATTATAGAGATTGTCCTTTCCCCATTGTTTATTCTTGTCTCCTTTGTCACAAATTAGTTGATTGTATATGCATGGGTTTATTTCTGGGCTTTCAATTTCGTTCCATTGATCTTTGTGTCTTGGTTTGTTTTTATGCCAATACCATACTATTTTGATTACTATAGTTTTGTAATATAGTTTGAAATCAAGAAAGTGTGATGCCTCCAGCTGTGTTCCTCCTTCTCAAGATTCCTTTGGCTATTTGGAGTCTTTTGTAGTTACATACAAATTTTAGACTTTGTTCTATTTCTGTGAAAAATGCTATTGGAATTTCAATAGGGGTTGCATTGAATGTGTAAGTTGCTTTGAGTAGTATGGGCATGTTAACAGTATTAATTCCTCTAGTTTGTAAGCATGGAATGTTTTCTCCATTTATTTGTGTTGTCTTCAGTGTCTTATAGTTTTCAGTGTGCAGGTCTTTCACCTCCTTGATTAAATTAATTCCTAGGTTGGTTGGTTTGTTTCCTTTCTGATGTAGTTATAAATGAGGTCGTTTTCTTTTTTTTTTTTTTAAGATTTTATTTATTTATTTGACAGAGATAGAGACAGCCAGTGAGAGAGGGAACACAAGCAGGGGGAGTGGGAGAGGAAGAAGCAGGCTCATAGCGGAGGAGCCTGATGTGGGGCTTGATCCCAGAACGCCGGGATCATGCCCTGAGCCGAAGGCAGACGCTTAACTGCTGTGCCACCCAGGCGCCCCAATGAGGTCATTTTCTTAATTTCTCTTTGTGATAGTTTGTTATTTGTGTATAGAAATTAAATAGTTTTTTGTATATTGATTTTGTATCCTATAACTTTACTGAATTTATTTCATTATTTATTACTTCTAGTAGTTTTTTGTTGGAGTCTTTAGGATTTTCTATTTTTAGTATCTTGTCATCTGCAAACAGAGGCAGTTTTACTTTTCCATTTCTGATTTGGATGCTTTTTATTTTTCTTTCTTGCCTAACTGGTCTGGCTAGAGCTTCCAATACTATGTTGAATAAAAGTGGGGAGAAATGTCGTACTTGTCTCTCTCTTGTCTTGTTCCTGGTCTTAGAGGAAAAACTAGCTTTTCACAATTGAGAATGAGGTTTGCTGTGAGATTGTCATATATGACCTTTATTATGTTGAGTTACATTCCTTTTATACCCATTTTGTTGAGAGTTTTTAATCATAAGTAGTTGCTGAATTTTGTCAAATGCTTTTTCTACATCTATTGAGATAATCATATGATTTCTATCCTTTATTTTATTAATGTGGTGTATTACATGACTGATACATGGATGTTGAAGCATCCATGTATCCCAGGGATAAATCCCACTTGATCATGATGTATGATTCTTTTACTATATTGTTGATTTTGGTTTGTTAATATTTTGTTGAGGATTTTTGCATTTCTGTTCATCAGATACATTGGCCCGTAATTTTGTTGAAGTGTCCTTGTCTTACTTTTTTTTATCAGGGTAATGCTGGTCTCATAAAATGAATTTGGGAGTGTTCCCTCCTCCTCTTCTATTTTTTGGAAGGGTTTAAGAAGGATCTTTTCTTTTTTTTTAATGGAATAAATTTATAAGCCTGGAGTTTTTCCCCTCTGAACTCAAGCTCTCATACCAACTGCTTTTTTGGCACCTATACCTACAGTTTATTAGGCATCTCAAATTTAACATTCTCAATGTTAAAGTTGGAGGACTGATATTACCCAACTTTAAGATATACAGTAAACCTACAGAAATCAAGACAGTGTGATATTGGCACAAAAATAGACAAATAGATCAATGGAACAGATTGGAAAACCCAGAAATAGATCTACATCAATAAAATCAGTTGATCTTTGACAAAGCAAAGCAATAATAAAATGAAGAAAAGATAGTCTTTTCAGAAAATGGTGCTGTAATAATTGGACCTTCACATGCAAAAATGAATCTAGACACAGATTTTACATCCTTTATAAAAACTAACCTAAAATGAATCACAGACCTAAAAATGAGAAAGCAAAACTATAAAACTTGCAGAAGATAACATAGGGTAAAACCTAGATGACCTTGGGTATGGTCATACCTTTTAATTTTTTTTAAAAAACATTTTATTTATTTATTGGACAGACACAGCGAGAGAGGGAACACCAGTAGGGGGAGTGGGAGAGGGAGAAGTAGGCTTCCCGCTGAGCAGGTAGCCCGATTTGGGTCTTGATCCCAGGACCCCGGGATCATGACCTGAGCCGAAGGCAGACACTTAATGAGTGAGCCACCCAGGCGCCCTGGTCATCCCTTTTTAGTTGTAACACTAAAGCCGTGATTCATGAAAGAAGTAATTGTTAAGCTCAACTTCATTAATATTCAAAACTCTGTCTGCGAAAGACAATTACAAAAGAATGAGAAGACAAGACCCAGAATGAGAGAATATATTTGCAGAAGACACATCTGATAAAGGACCATTATCCAAAGCGAGCAAGGAACTCTTAAAACTCAATAATAAGAAAACAAACAACCTAATTTTAAAAGGGGCCAAAGATCTTGATAGCTCACCAAAGAAATCATTATGGCAAATAAAGACTTGAAAATGCTCTACATCATATGTCATCAGGGAAATTCAAACTACAACAACGAGATACTACTGCACAGCTATTAGATTGTCCAAAATCTGAAATAATGACAACATCAAATGCTGGAGAGAATGTGGAGCAACAGGAATTCTCATTTATCGCTGGTAGGAATGCAAAATGGTACAGCCACTTTGGAATACAGTTTGGCAATTTCTTACAAAACGAACCATGTTCTAACCATACATTTTAGCAATCATGCTCCTTGGCATTTACTCAATTAGTTGAAAACTTATGTCCATGAAAAAGGTTGAAGTTTCATTCAGGATTACCAAAACCTAGAAGGAACCCAGATCTCCTTTAGTAGGTGAATGGATAAATAATCCAGAAATGGACTGTTCCTCAGTATTACAATGAAATAAGTTATCAAACTATGGAAAGACATATGAGGAACCTTAAATGCATATTACTGAGTCAAAGAAGCTAATCTGAAAAGGCTACGACTGTATGATTCCAAGTATATGACATTCTGGAAAACGCAAAACTGGGGATAGTAAAAAGATCAGTTGTTTGCCAGAGGTTCGAAGGGTAGGAGGGATGAATTAGGTGCAGCACAAAGGATTTTTAGGGTGGTAAAATTACTCTGTATGATATTCTATTGGAAGATGCATGTCATTATATATTTGTCCAAACCCATAGAATGTATAATATCAAGAGTGAACCCTAATGTAAAGTATGGACTTGTATGATAGTGATGTGTAGTGTAGGTTCATAAATTTTAATGAATGTGCCACTTTGATGGAGCATGTTGTTAATAGGTATGCGTGTGTGGGGCCAGGGAAATCTCTACCATCCTATCAATTTTGCTGTGAACCTAAAACTGCTCTAAAAAATAAAATCTGTAAAAGCAAGCAAGCAACCAGTCAACCAGCCCATATGATTTAGAGTTTATGCAGGGGCCTAAAAGGCCCCATGTGATCTTTCTTATAGCTCCTTACCAGTCTCATGTCACTTCTTACTACATTTCCTGTAGTTTACTCTGGGCCAGCTACATTAGACTCCTTGGTGTGTCTTGTATACATAACAGATAAACTCTTGCCTTAAAACATTTGCATTTGCTTTTTCTTCAAATAACCTTATGGATTGTTCTCAGCTCTTTCAAGCCATTACTCCAAAGTATTCTTTTGCAGAACTCTTTCCTTTCACACCCTAACCAAAATTACAAACCCTCCACCCTGCACTCCCTATCCCTTTTTTTGTTGTGTTTTTTCCCTTCCCACTTAAGGCTTTCAAATATTTTTATTGTAGTTTTCTCTCCTAAAGAAGGCAAGAATTATTTTTTGTTTTTCTTTCTATGGATGAATAACATCTAAACAGCACTTGGCACGTAATAGACCCTGAATATGTTTTTTGTGTGGGTGGAATAAATGAATCTCATTTTACTATTACAATTGATTGTCTTTATTACGCTTGACTCTAAGCTTCTTGAGAGGCAAGTGCTGCAACTTCTGTGTCTGTTTCTTCAGTATTTAGCACACATGGTTGTATTACATCTGTTCAATTTATAATAGAATATACTTCTCATTTTATACAGGTATAATCATGACAGAATTACACATTGGAATTTTTCCCCTTATGTTTATAGGTACTTTTTTGGTTGCTATGTACTCTACACTATTTTGTTAACTTTCAAAATTCTTATGAAATGTAGGCAATTCATAAAATAGATAACATTAAAACATTGTCTTGAGTTGATATTTAATCATTTCTTTATCTGTTGATTATTTTGAGCATTTAAGTTTTTTAACTTGTATTTTTTTAAAGATTATATTTATTTATTTGAGAGTGAGCAAGAGAGAGAGTACAAGCGGGGGGAGTGGCAAAGGGAGAGGAAGAAGCAGGCTGTCCGCCAAGCAGGGAGCCCGATGTGTGGGGCTTGATCCCAGGATCCTGAGACTGTGACCTGAGTGGAAACCAAGAGTCAGATGCTTAATGGACTGAGCCACCCAGGTGCTCCCAGAAAGATACATTTAAGATCTTTTAAAGATACATTTAAGATCATTTAAAGATACACTTAAGTCTATCAGTTAAATATATTCCCCTTTGACTCTGCCAATTGCTATTTCTAGAATCACTCTTAAAAAGTTTGCTGTGTATTCTTTTAGACCTTTTTATATGCATATGACTACATATATATACGAAATCTAAATTAACAAAAACTAGTTAATATATGTATTATTCTGTAGTTTATCTTTTTTATCTTGTGTCCCAGAAATCTACCATATCAGTATATAAAATGTTTTCTTTGTAAAAATCACTCTATGATGTATCTTTTAATTATTCCTCTATTGACAGACATTTAGTTCGTCTAATTGTGAGAAATGGTGGGTTATACAAAGTTTAATATTTTCTTTTCTGCAGTACAGTGCATTATGATTCTTCAGAGAAGGTAAATGGTGTGAAGAATTTCCTGAACTTATTGTATCAATAGAACCTTTATTTTCATGGAGCATATAATTCTTCCAAAGAGCATGTCGTATCATTGATGCTCCATTAAATATATTTGGAGCTCTAGTCAATCTTCTTATTTTACTTATAATGAAATTGAGACTTGAGTAAGTGGAAAATTGGAACATACTCTCAGTTTCTTGACTGTTTTTCCATGTTACTCCTGATGCTTTGATTTTAGTCTTCATTTAGTACTTTTTCCTGAATTCAAATAGGAACCTTATGTACTAGGATTTTTTATAAGGGAAAAAATAGTTTTCATGTGTTGATACTAGGAAAAGTTAATGCTTGCATGTTTTTAGGGTTTTCTTTATATCAACATGCGATATCTTGGTAGGTAATTAGTGACAATCCTTCTTTCTGGAGGTAAGCACTTTAACATTGTACTAAATTAAACTTTCTTCTTTGTAAGTATACATACATACATTTATAAATACAAGGCCATACTCTATTGACTTGTAATTTTCCCTTTTACTCAAGAAAGTATGTTTTCTTCTCATGAATATAGAAAATATAAATCACTTCTTAATGACTACAAAGTCATTTTATGGATATACTGTAATTTAATTAATGCTCATTAATAGACATTTGGATGGGCTCAAAGTTTTCCACATTATGAATAGTTCCCACTTGAACATTTTTGTAGATTTGCCTTTACGCTCTTGTGATTATTTTTGTAGTGTAATTCCTGAAAGAGAAATTGCTGGATCAGAATTTTGGTACTTGTTGCCAAACGGCTTTCCAAACAATGGTAGCAATTTATACTCTCTCTAAAATTATATGAGAGTGTACTTGCTGCCACATCTTATTCAATTCCGGGTACTTTTTTTTTTTTTTTTAAATCTTTGATATTCTGGTGCATAATGATGACTCAAGATTGTTCAAATTTATATGTCTTTGATTATTAGTCAGATTTAATATATTTCTAGGTAATGGCCACTTTTTTTAAATGTTAACTCTACACCCAACATGGGATTCAAACTCACAACCTGGAGATCAAACATTGCCTGCTCCACTGGAAACTCTTGGTTTTTTTTTTTTTTGTTTTTGTTTTTGTTTTTTTTCTGTAAATTTTCTGTTAACATTATTATGCTGTTAGAGGACTTGGCATATATTTATTTCATCCTTAATATAGGATCTATATCTGTTCCATTTTACAGTTGAGGAAGACCTCTTATGCTCAGTACCAGGAGGTCTGCCAAATTCTTGGATTGGTGGCTCATATCCATCAGGTCATTCAACTTTAGCATTGGTCTCATCCCCAGTAGCTTTTCCAGGATACGACCTTCACCATGAAGCTTCATGAGATTTCCCAATTCAAACTTGGGCTTCTTCAGCATTTTTACTTTTCTAACAAAGACATCATGGAGTGGATAAATAGACTAGAAAGCCTTTTCTGTGTCTTTTCTGATGGTGTCTGGATTCAATTTATTGACCACTTCTTTCAAGTCATTTGTCTGCACCTCTTGGGTCATGATTTCCATCACCTTTTTCCACATTTGGCAGACCTACTGGTGCTGAGCGTAAGGTCTTCCAAATCTGATTGTTGTGGTTTTTAGTAAAACCAACACAAAATAGACAAAGTAACCATCTTGACATCAACATGTGTTTCAGTCATGGTCTGCTGTTTTTTGACCGTAGAGCACATTTTGTCATAGGTAAGAACGATATCAAGGAAATTAGTCAGTTTTTGCCCTGATCTTCCTCAGTTCTAAATGCAGCGGCATCATTCTGCAGATCAGCATGGCTCATTTCAAAAACACGACCCTTGAGGCCATCAGATGTGACTTTGGTGCCTTGAGTTCTTGTGACTAGTGTTTGTTTTTCCAATATTTCTTATATTGAACATCGCTGGTGCTTTCACATCATACCAATCTTTCTTAGAAAATAAATCAACCACTTTCTTCTTGCCTTCCTTTCTGCCACCTTTCTTAAGGCTCTTGTTCTTGCTGACTGTCATGGCACTGCTCAAGTTGCTGAAAGGGTTTCTTTCATATTCTTATTTCTTCCTCAGTTCTTCAATTTTAATCACTAACTGTATAAGTTTTGATATTTCTTAGGACAGACCTCTCATCTTTGCTCACTTATTTCAGAATTCTTCTATTAGTTGTTTTTTCAGGTATATTTTGACCACTTTTGTCATTTTCAGAAATTAATCCGTTGAGTTTCGACTGGCGTTGGACTAAATTAACATATTTTAATTCATCCTGTTTTTATTTCATTTTACAACATATAGAGTGAAATTTTCCTGGGAGTAGAAAGTAGTCATTCATTCTTGTTTCCTGGTGTATGTTTTCTTCAATGATCTCTCACATACTGGGTTTATTTCATGACTTTTAAAGGCAAAATTTTTATCCAGCTTTTTCTTCTGGTTCAGTCATCTTCCATATAAGGGCAGATTTATAAAGACCTACTATTTGCTTAAGAATATACAGGTAGATTCTTCTTGACTTCTTTCCCTGTTTATCTGGGTACTATTTTGTATCTTGAAGGCTTTGATAATACAAGTTTATTCAGTCACTTAGTTCCTCATTCAACAGCCTGAGAGGATAGGGAGGGAACTGGATCTTTGTTTTTGTTGATTGTTATTTTGTTTTCTTTGTGACCATTGCATTCGTATGGAGGCTCATACCTTTGGAAAAACTGGCTGCCCAGGCCCCAATTCTATTTTTACTCCCACTTTATTTTATTTTTAAGTAATGTCTACACCCAACGTGGGACTCACAACCCCAAGATCAAGACTTGCACGTTCCAGAGCCAGCCAGGTGCTCCTTTACTTCCACTTTGGAGTACCTACTTGGTGAGAGATAATTTTGAAAATTTGCTCTGCTGTCTAAGGGCATTTTATCTGATAAGACTGTGTATGCATATATGTTCCCAACCCCTTACCACCCCTACAAACAATTACAGCCTCTGTTGCTATTATTTTATAGCTGCGAAAAATCCCTAAGGAGATTGGTGTTTATCTTTCCTATAATGTTTCTCCTTCTATATTGCCACCTTGAGAGATTCTCTCTCCAACCACACCCCAAAATCAGAGCAAGCACTGACCACTCTTTGGAATCTGGGTCAGAGGTGAATGCTGAGGAGTGGCTGTGCTCATTCTCTTTTAGCTGTTCTTCTGCAACAATGAATGTTTTTTGATTGGTTGCAAGGGTAAGAATATCCCCGTGTAGTGGACCAATGTTTTCCATGGCTCTCTTCAGTCTTCATTCCTTATTCCTAACACATTTGATCCTTTACTTTATTGGTTCTAGATTATAATTACAATGATTCGGGCTAAAAAACTTCTCAGTGAAGAGCTTATCTTGAAGAGTCAGGGGACACCTGGGTGGCTCAGTCGGTTAAGCATCTGCCTTCGGCTCAGGTCATGATCCCAGGGTCCTGGGTTTCAGCCCCACGTCAGGATCCCTGCTCAGTGGGGAACCTGTTTCTCCCTCTTCCTCTGCCCACTCCCTGCTCATGCTCTTTGTCTCTCTCTAATAAATAAATAAAATATTTAAGGGAAAAAAAAGAGTCAGAACTGATGTATATTATAGTATTATTTACTGTTTGCTCTCCTGTTGGTTCTTCTATACCTGACCCAAACAAAAAGCTTTTATTTTTTGAAATCTTTTATCTTTTTAAAATTTTAATTCCAGAATAGTTAACATATAGTGTCATATTAGTTTCAGGTGTACAAATACAGTGATTCAACACTTCCATGCATCACCCAGTGTTCATCACAACAAGTGCACTCCTTAATCCCTATCACCTATTTCCCCCATCCCCATCCCCACCCATCTCCCCTCTGGTAACCATCAGTTCAAAACAAAAAGCTTTAAAAAATCATTGTCTGATTCATTGTTTTTGGTGTAGTAGAAATTTTGGAAGTAGAACATATTTGCTCATTGTGGAGCAGACAAAATGAAGTGCCAGTGTGCCAATGGTTCTATGAGGTATCTAGCTGGTATTATAGAGATAATTTTGATGATTTAGATGCAGTAGTATGTAACCCAAAATACTGCTGCTTTGGGTTCTGCATAACAACTTTTCATATTTCTTTTCATTTGCTCCTGTGACATGACCAAGAGAAGTCCTTCCCATTGTTTAGGTTTGGGACATTTTGGAATTTAAGTCCTTTGTAGTCTGTCACTTTGGTGTCTATATAATGTTGGTAAATCTAATCTGTCTGTAAGCTTCAGTTTCCTTTTCTGTGATGATACTTGCTCTATGTACCTCATTGATATATTAAGTAATATGAAAAAATATAAATTATCTTTATAAATTGTAATTTCAAATAGATAAACAAGATTGTGCTAGGATACTATAAAGTAATTACAGGAGACAGTGTTCAAGTTCTATCAGAAGATTCTTTTCCTACCTGCATTAAGCCCTTACATGAATATAAAGTCTAATTTACCTTCTTGTAACATATATTGTTTATAGAGTTTATTAATGATTATATAAGGCAAAAACCAAGGTTGGTATATAATGTGAGAAAGCAATGCTATTTCAGCAGTCTAAATATGATTTAGCATAAATACATTAATATTGTGGGAATGAGTTTTTGTCTGAATGTATAACTTCTAATATACTAAAGCTTAGACTTTTGTCCAAACTTAATATAGAAATGGATGAAGAAAAGGATTCCAATTCATATGTTCATAATTTGTATTAACCATATTAGCATACTTCCTTCTCACCATTATAAAATAAGACTAATAATAATAAAAATAATAATGATAAAAATTACAACTGAAAGGAAAATTAAGATTAAAAAATAATGAGGGATACTTGGGTGGCTCAATCAGTTGACCATCCAACTCTTGACCTCAGCTCAGGTCTTGATCTCAGGGTTGTGAGTTCAAGCCCCTCATTGAGCTTTGTACTGGATATGGAGCCTATTTAAAAAAAAGAAAGAAAAAAGAAAAGAGAAACATAAAATAAAAAGTCTACTGAAAAATTAAAACAATAAAGCAGCAAAGAAGAAAATAAATCAGAAGTAAGGTAAAATAATTTTAAAAGGATAGAATAAAAATAAAGCACTGATAGAATCTGGCAAGTATCAGACACAGAAGTTGACGTTTTATTCATTCTGCTGTTATTGAATTATGTTTGTCAATCACTACACTGGCTGAGTCAACAGAAAACCCATTCATTTTGACCCATGAAATGTTAGTCAGCAAGGACTGAATTCAATGATGCAAAAAAATGTTTTCAGCATTTATAATATTAATAAGCATTGCTAGAGGTAATTTCCCACAAGTTCTGAATCTTTTTTTTTTTTTAAGATTTTATTTATTTATTTGACAGAGACAGAGACAGCCAGCGAGAGAGGGAACACAAGCAGGGGGAGTGGGAGAGGAAAAAGCAGGCTCATGGCGGAGGAGCCTGATGTGGGGCTCGATCCCAGAACGCCAGGATCACGCCCTGAGCCGAAGGCAGACGCTTAACCGCTGTGCCACCCAGGCGCCCCACAAGTTCTGAATCTTAATCAAAATTACTGACCAGATACAGAACATCCTGCTATAACTGACCCCATTATATTTATCCAGTTTCATGACACTTCACAGTTTAGGTGTGATAAACTGACAGTGCTTTGAAATTACATGTGTTTTTGTATTTTACTTTTGTAAGTTACATGTTAATAATTTCTTACATTTCTTAGTGTTATGAATTAGAATTCCATATGTAGCTTCTACCTATTAGGCACAATTTTTAACTCTTTATTTACATATAATTTCAAGCTGGAAAAAAGCTGCAAGAATAAGAACAGTAGAACACCCAGTATAGCTTTTATCCCTTTTTCCAAATTCACCTTTTTCTTTTTCATTCTGAACCATTTGAGAGTGATGGCCCTTTACCTCTAAATGTTTTGGTGTGTATTAAGAATAAGGGTACAGTTATCATCTTCAGAAAAATCTAAAGTTTACAAAACTCTAATCTCCTGTGCATATTTTAATTTTTACTAGTTGAATGGTTATTGTCCTTTGTGGTTTTTCCTCCATTCAATACAGAATCCAGTCCAGGATCAAGCTTTGCAATTAACTGTCTTTGGTTTCCTTTAATCTATAACTTCTCTATAGCTTTTCTTTATCATCATTAACATTGATGTGTTTGAAGAAAATATCCTCCCCCACTTCTTTTTAATTGAATTCCCCTAATTTAGGGTTGTCTGATATTTCCTCGTAGTTAGATTCAGGTTATGCATTCCAGGCCAGAATACTACAGAATACTTGCATTGTAAGTGATCACCTTTATGTTCCATTCTTTGCAATTAACTCATTGAACTTTCTTTCTGCTTTACTCTTTTACTTACTAGTTGTACTGCACACAATCAGGATGTTGTTAACAACATGTTGTTAACAAATGTCTTTAAAAGAACACATGGTGTTATGGGGATGGATGGTGTTGATGGCTGCACAAAAATGTGAATGTACTTAGTACCACTGAACTGCACACTTAAAACTAAGATGGTAAATTTTATGTTTATTTTAATACAACTTAAAAATGGGAAAGAAAAAAACATATGGTAGACCTAAGTTTTATATTTTTTACGAACATAATTAGGGACTAGTTGCCTGGAAAAAGTCCTATACATATAATACATCCTTTAAAAATACTTAGTAATTGTTTTATAATTATTAACATCATTATTTTAATTAGTAGATAATGTAGTACAGAAATAAATTTTATTCTGTGTATGACTTGCTTTTCATATGATGGTGTACTATTACTTTCGTTTGCTTCTCATCTACCACCTCGCACCTTGCAATTTGGAGTTTTAGTCCTCAGCGTTCTTAAAATGTTTTGATATTTTCTCATGTATCAGGATAAAAATCAGCAAAAGTTATTTGATTAATAAATTGCTGTACTTTAAAAAAAGAAGTTATCCTGGGGCACCTGGCTGGCTCAGCCTGTAGAGCATGTGACTTTTGATCTCAGGGTTCTAAGTTCAAAATCCACATTGGCTGTAGAGATTACCTAAAAATAAAATCTTAAAAAAGAAAAAGAAAAGGTTAATATTCCTGTCTTATCAAAATGCATATGAAATATAATAAATTCTAATGATTGGTAACTTACATTTTCACTTGGCCTATACTATATGGATATGTGGAATAGTATTAGCAATGAATCTTGGCTTTTTGAGTCAAAATTATGAATGCTCATATATAAAATGAGTTATGAATTCCCATTTATAAAAATATTTTTATTACATTTTAAAAAGCTGTCTGTTGGTCCTCTATCTTAAAGAGAATTTTAGATCCAAATGATTTGCTTACTCCCTGAGATACTAGGGGGTAATATTAAGAGTAGAGCTCCAGGGGCGCCTGGGTGGGTAAGTTGGTTAAGCGTCTGCCTTTGGCTTGGGTCATGATCCCAGGGTCCTGAGATGGAGCCCCACCTTGGGCTCTCTGCTCAGCGGGGAGCCTGCTTCTCCCTCTCCCTCTGCCTGTCGCTCTGCTTACTTGTGCTCTCTCTATCAAATAAATAAATAAAATCTTAAAAAAAAAAGACTAGAGCTCTTGGGGTGCCTGGGTGACTCAGTTGGTTAGGCGTCAGACTCTTGGTTTTGGCTCAGGTCATGATTTCAGGGTCATGAGACTGATCTCTGCATCTGGCTGTGTGCTCCATACAGAGTCTGCTTGTCCCTCTCTCTCTGCTCCTCCTTCTTCTCGCAGGTGCTCACTCTCTCTCTCAAATAAATAAATAGACAAAATTCTGGAAAAAAAAGAGTGGAACTCCTGAGGATAGTAATGTCTAAATAATTTCCAGAATCTTAAGCTGAAAGAACCAGTGGGTCTGATCCACAATGGTTGCTTTGGCTGTACAATCTATAACAGAGATTTGAGGCTGTGTCTGTGCTAGGGGCTAGATTCATTTCATTAATTAAACAAATAATTATTTATTGAACACCTATTATGGATTAAGCATTGAGGAAACAGTGATGCACAGAACACATTTCCTGCTCTCAAAAAGTCGGGAATGATTACTCACTCTAAATACTCACTTGAAAGAGCAGGTGATTATTGTAAAGCTTAGACTTCAAAAATCAGAGTGATCCAGTAGAGGTTCTAGTTCTATTATTTAAGTGTAGGGGTATTACAAAAAGTAGATTTTTGTTTTTTAATAAATTCTAACCGTTTTCAATAAAGCCTGAAGTTACATAATAATTTTGAAGTTTAGCGTTTGGAAGACCTAAGTGGGTTTTTATATATCTTCTTTAAACTGTGTCAGTTAGTTAATCAAATCAAAGGATTTTCCCATTCAAATATTGGTCTTCAGAATCCTCTACATTTTAATTATGGTATCTTTGAAAAGAGATGTCTTCTAGAATAGAGATAACTTTAAAAGTTGCTAATAGAAACAAAATATTCTTTTGTATAAATTTATTATGGTTTCAGAGATTTATCTGTTCTATTTTTTTTTAAAGATTTCAATTTTTAAGTAATCTCTACACCCAACGTGGGGCTCAAACCTATAACCCTGAGATAAGAGTTGCATGCTTCACTGACTAAGCCAGCCAGTCTCCCTCAGAGATTTGTTTTTTATTATTATACAATGGTCTAATTCTTTATAGGGCAGAGAAATTCAAGTAGAATGTTTTGGAAATAGACATTATTAAATGTATTCAGGGAACCTGTCTAAAATGGCACTGTTTTGAATCTTTCTATAAATTGCTTCCATGCAATCCAATTACTTTTTTTTTTTTTTTTACTGGCAGTTGTATCACTCATTTATAATAAACTGAATTTAGTACATTATCCACAATCAAGATTCCAAATCTTTTCACTTTCTTTTTTTTTTCTTTTTAATGATTTTTTATTATATTATGTTAGTCACCATACAGTACATCCCCGGTTTCCGATGTAAGGCTCGATGATTCATTAGTTGCGTATAACACCCAGTGCACCATGCAATACATGCCCTCCTTACTACCCAACCAAATCTTTTCACTTTCTTAAACCTCCAACCTCTCCTTAGTCCCTTGCAATGTTTTTTAAAACTTAAAAATAATGTCTAAAACATTGCAAACATACAATGAAATAATACAATGAAAATGTTTATACTGTACCTACCACCTTGCTTTAATAAATGTTAAGTTTTTGCCACATATGTTTCAACTTACTTTACACAAATAAAAATAGGTACACTCGAAACCTCATGTATACTTACCCAATCCCATTCTTTCTCTTTCTTCTCTCCATAGAAGAGAGATTTATGTTAATTACTCCTAAGAAAGTGTACATTTTTGTACCTTACATGTATATGTTATGCAGTATTGTTTGGCATGTTTTAAAACCTTTTATAGCATTATACTGTATATATCATTTGCCAGCCTGCTTTTATCACTAATCTTTGTTTTTCATATTTATCTATGTTTATTCATGTACTGTGAGTCATTCATCCTCATTGCTGAACAGTATTTCATTTTGTGAATATAATACAGTTAATTTATCTGTTCTCCTAATAATGGATATATAGGGTGTTTATAATTTTTCACTTAGTGTCAAAAGAAACATTCTTCTACTTGTCTTTTTATGCATAGCTGTGGGAGTTATAAAGAGTATATATGTAAAATTGGATTTGCACCTTGAAATGATTATCTAATGACAAATTGCTCTCTGATGATTGTACATTAACATTCCATAGTCCATAGGTCTGTGTTGTAACTTGGGGCAGCCGTGACCTCATGGCTGCCAGAAGACCACACCCACCTGTCCCTCAGTGTATCCCCTTCACTGCTTCCAAGTGCCCCCTGGGCCCCGATGTCTGTATATCTGGAGAGTGGGTTCTGGGAGCCACTGTCCCTGCCATGGATCGTTGGCTTTTCTGGATAACATCATTACGTAGGGGGTAGTTGCAATAATAAAATGCATGCAAGTTTCCATATCTTTGATCCTTAATGAATTTGATGTTATTAGACTTAAAATTTTTACCAATCTGACTGGTTATTAGTGATTCCTGATTGTTATTTTTATTTCTCCCATTGCCTGGTTGAATACCTTTCGTATGTTTTACTAGTCGTCTAAGATTCTTCTTTTGTGATTTGCCTGTTCATATTCTTGGCCAGTTTTTCAAACTTAGGTTGTCTGTTATTCTACAGTTAAAGGAATTGGAGCTATCTTCTCTCAGTGCCTTGTCTTTTCACTTTGATTAAAATGTCTTTGTTGTATAGAAATTTAAAAATTGTTAATTTAATCAGTTTTTTCCTTTACGATTATGCTTTTTTTATTTAAAAATCTTTCCCCGTTGTTCCATTGCATAACCCAAAATTTAGTGTCTTAATAACAATAGTGACTATATTTTGTGGTTTCTGTGTGTTAGGAATTCAGACAGGGTTTAGCAGAGTTTCCTTGTTTCTTCTTCCATATGCCTCAGATGGAGTGACTGGAAGTCTGACAGCTGTGGGCTGGAATAATCTGGAGATTATTTTTAATAATCTTTATTCACGTCTTGTGGTTGATGCTCATTGTTGGCTGGAATCTCAGCATGGCTGCCAGCCAGAAATCCTATACACTTAACTTTTTTCATTGATTAGTAATTAAAGGACCATATTAAATAGAAATGGTAACAACAAACATTTTTTTTTCTTGATCATATTGAGAATGCTTCTTCATTTTAATTGTTATTTGTTACCATTAATAATATGTTGTCATGTTAAAGAACTTTTCTACCGTTCAACAAAGTTGGATAAGAGTTTTTAATCACATATTTGAATTTTACTGAATACTTTTTTTGCATTCTTGAGAAGATATTGTAATTTTCTCCTTTTAATTCATTAATATTGTGACTAACATTAATAGCTTTTTGGAAATAGACCTGTCTTTGTGTTCTCTGAATAAAAACTGCTTAGGGGCACCTGGGTGGCTCAGTCAGTTAAGGGTCTGACTCTTGATTTCGGCTCCGGTCATGATCTCGGCAATGGGGATCAAGCCCCACATCAGGTTCTGCAATAGGCATAGAGTCTGCTTAAGATCCTCTCTCCCGATACTCTCTCTCCCTCTCCTTTTGTCCTCCTCATGGTCCCTCCCATCTGCACACATGTGCACGTGCTCTCTTGTGCATGCTTTCTCTCTTTCTCAAATAAATAACTAAATCTTTTTGAAAAACTGCTTAGTCTTGATTTATGAATAGTATTTTAGTATTCTGGATTTGATTTACCCATTTATTTTGGATTTTGCAACTAAAGTGGTTTGGTTTTACTTTCAATATTAATCTAGCTTCATAAAATGAGTCTTTTCCTCTTGATATTTTCTCTTTTCCATGATAAATAAATAAATACTTAATCTAAAAGAAAACAGGTAAAGAGGGAAAAGGAAAAAGATAATACTAATAGAAGACAATGAGCATGATGGTAGATTTAAATACAGTCATATCAATAATTATATTTAATGTAAATGATCTTAATACTTCAATTAAGAGAAATATTTCAGATTGGATAAAAATGTAAGAACCAACTATATGCTATTGAAGAAAAAGTGATTTTAAATATAAAACATGGTAGATTAAAAGTAAAAGAGTACAAAAGATACTTTCTACAAATAATCAAATGAAAGCTGGATTAATTATATTAATTTCAGACTAAGATATCAAAGTAAGATATACTATCAAGGACTACAGAAATTAGTAATAAGGGGTTGCTTTCATCAAGAATTATCAAGACATAAAAAACACTAAAATCACAGGCACCTGAGAAGTAACAAAATAAAATGAAAAACTTTATGTGAAATTTAAAATCTTATGTAAAATAGATAATTTCCTAGAGAAACATGAAGTATCAAGATTGCTTCAGGACTCATAAACCCAGGTAAATGAATAATCAAGAAAGAAAGAGCATCTGCATTTAAAATTACCCTCCCCTAAATAAGAAAAAATAATCTTAAAGGAATGGTTGTAGTTTATATAGACTTTCTTGGTTTTGATGCTATTACTTCACTGTGTTTTGGTTTCCCTTGTTGCTGAGGAATGTCTGTTAGTATTTCTTATGAGGTAATATGCCTTTTTCTCTTTGACTTTTTTTTTGCAATTTCATGTTTATTCTACCTCATGTTCCACAATTTCATTTTCATGATCTTTCTAGATATGAATATATTTTTGCTTATCCTTCTTGGGACACAAAATATACTTTGAATCTGAGAAACTAATTCCTTCCTCTATTCTAACAAACACTCCCTTATTTAACTCTTCAAATGTTGCTTCTTTATAATTTCCTGCACTTCTTTTAGGACCTTCCTATTATATGTTGGAGCTTCTGAATATCTCCTACATGTCTCTTAACTTTTTTTTAAACTAAGTTTATTGATACATAATTCACCTGTAAAATATACCTTTTAAGTAAATACACAATACAGTTCAATGGTTTTTTAAATATATATTCACAGAATTATGTAACCATTACCTCTGTGTAATTTTAGGACCTTTTATCACCTCATAAAGAAATCCCATATATAAACTAGAACTCACTCTCTACTTTCCACTCCTCTGAGCTCTAGAAACCAATAATTTACAGATTTCCCACTCCCACTGGCCCTAGAAACCAGTAATTTCCTATTCTGGAAATTTCATATAAATGAAACTTTACAATATGTGGTCTTTGTGATTGGCTTCTTTCACATAACATAATGGTTTTTTTTAGGTTCACTCATGTTGTAATATGTATCAGTACTTCCTTTCATGTTATTACTGAATAATCTTTCATTGCAAGGCTATACCACATTTTGTTTATCGATTTATCAGTGATGGACTTTTGAGTAATTATGAATATTAAACAGTTACGTAAAATGCTGCTATGAACATTCATGTACAAAACCTGCACACCTATAGATTTTTATGTGATATATGTTTCCAGTTCTCTTGGGTATTAGGAAAGGAATTGCTGGGTGATATGGTAACTCAGTTTAATTTATTGCAGAACTGTTACATATTTTTCAAAGTGGCTGCAGCATTACTAATTGCACCAGCAATGTTCCAAGGCTCTAGTATCTCTGTATCTTCACCAACACTTGTTATTTTCTGTTTCATTTTAGCCATTCTAGGCATGTGAAGTCTATCTCATTGTGTTTTGGATTTGCAGTTCCCCTATGGCTGATGATGTTGGGCATCTTTTAATGTGCTTATTGTTCATTCGTATATCTTCTTTAGATAAATTTTTATTAAAAACCTATTCCCATTTTTTAAAAAGATTTTATTTATTTATTTATTTATTTGACACAGAGAGAGAGAGAGAGAGAGAGTGAGAGAAAGCACAAGCAGGGGGAGCGGCAGGCAGAGGGAGAAGCAAGCTTCTGCTGAGCAGGGAGCCCGATGTGGGACTTGATCCCAGGACCCTGGGATCATGACCTGACCTGAAGGCAGATGCTTAACCGACTGAGCCACCCAGGCACCCCATAAACCTTTTCCCATTTAAAAATGTTACTGGTTTTTAACAAATTGAGTTTTAAGAGTTTTAATATATATATTTCATATAATTTATTTTTTTAAAGATTTTATTTATTTATTTTAGAGAGAGAGAGTGAGCCAGTGGGGTGGAGGGTGGGGGCAACAGCAGAGGGAAAGGGAGACTCTTAAGCAGACTCTACACTGAGTGTAGAGCCCAACATAGGGCTCGGTCTCACAACCCTGAGACAGTGACCTGAGCTGAAACCGAGATTCAGACGCTGCCACCCAGGAACCTCTTATACAATTTTTTTTTTTTTTTAAAGATTTTATTTATTTATTTGACAGAGAGAGAGACAGCCAGCGAGAGGGGGAACACAAGCAGGGGGAGTGGGAGAGGAAGAAGCAGGCTGACAGAGGAGGAGCCTGATGTGGGGCTCGATCCCATAACACCGGGATCACGCCCTGAGCCGAAGGCAGACGCTTAACCGCTATGCCACCCAGGCGCCCCTACAATTTCTTTATCAGATAAATGCTTTGCAAGTATTTTCTTTCATTCTATTGTCTTTCTACTTTCTTGACGGTGTCCCTTGAGGCACAGAAATTTTACATTTAGATACAGCTCATTTATCTATTTTTTTCTTTGGTTGCTTGTGCTTTTGACTTCAATTGCTTTTGCTTTTGACATAATTTTTGCTTTTGACATAATATGTAAGAAATCATTGTCTAATCCAAGGTCAAGAAGATTTACACCTCTGTTTTTTTCTTAGGTTTTTATAAATTTAGCTCTTTTGGGGGGGCTTGTTGATCCATTTTGAATTAGTTTTTGTGTATGGTGTAGGGCAGTGGTCCAACTTCATTCTTTGCACTTGGATATCCTATTGTTCTAGCCCTTCTGTTGAAAAGACACCCTTCCCCTGTTGTAGTATTTTGGCACTCTTATCAATTGACCAGGGGGTGATTGGGTGGCTCAGTCGGTTAAGTGTCTGCCTTCAGCTCAGGTCATGATCCTAGGGTCCTTGGATCGAGCCCCACATCAGGCTCCCTGTTCCTTGGAGAGCCTGCCTCTCCCTCTCTCTCTGCCTGTCACTCTGCCTACTTGTGCTCTTTCTCTGGCAGATAAATAAAAATAAAATCTTTTAAAAAATAACAATTGACTAAAAAGTAAAGGTTTACTTCTTGATTCCCAATTTCATTTCATTTATCTAAATATCTAGCATTACACCAATATCACACTGGCTTTAATTGCTGTCATTTTGTAGTAAGTCTTGAAAAAAAAGTGTAAACTTTCCAACTTTGTTCTTCTTTTTCAACATTGTCTTGGCAGTTCTAGGTTCTATAATACCAAATTTCTTACAAGTTCTCCTTTCTTGTCTTACCTCTGTGAGGTCTTGTTAACTGTTTATGATTTTTTTATCTGAAATTATTTTCTTGAAGATCACTGAAAATACCCTTCAGCCACATTCAGTATTCCTGTCTCCTGTTCTGTATTCCTCTCATTTCCAGTTTTCTAGGAAGATCTTTCACCTCTTCTCTTCCAATTTCCAGTCTTTTTCTGACATTTTTTCCCTCAAAATGTTTTTCTCTTCCAGCTCATGAGTATACTTCATGTCCTAAACACTCTGTTAATCTCTGGAAAAAAAGAATTCTAATTAAACACAATCTTTATTCTGAAGTTGCTTATGATAAATAAAATAAGAGACAAGTAAGTAAGTCCATGCTAAATTCTCAGTCTTTCATAAAGGAGAATCAAATTTTTGTTTTTGATTTTGATTTTGATAATTTCCTTTGGTTTAAGTTTTGGCAAACTTGAAAGTAATACTCAGTTTAAGAGTGAGGGCTTATGTTAAAATAATTATAAGAGAAAACAGGCATCTATATAGGGAAATTAAATATAAAGGAATAGCAAAAAAAGGGAAAAACAAACTAAAAAATGATACAAGAATGACTGTACATGTTAATACATTAAATATGGTTTACTTCTTTTTAAATAAACTTTTCACTCATTTATTCATTTTCCCAAAATAGATATATTGAGTATTATTTTTCCAACAACAAATTCCTCAATTCTCTAACACCAAGTCGTCTCCAGCAATTTAATTCAATTCTGACACTATTCAGAATTAGTATAGATCCCACATGTTAAGACTCACTCCCACAAGACTGCCCCCACTTCCAGTGCCAGCTGCAGATGTGGTCCCCAGGCTACCCACACTTCTGCCTGGCCAACTGCAAATCATGGATTTCCATGACCCCATCCCTCAGGGCTCAATAGTACTGAAGAAAGTGTTATACCTACTATTACAGTTTATAGTAAAGGATATAGATGAATAGGCAGAAGAAGAAGTATGTAGGGTGATGTCCATAAGGATTGCGAGCATAGGATCTTCTGTCTCCATGGAGTCAGTGTATATGACCCTCCTAGCATGTGGATCTGTTCACTAACTTGGAAGCTCTCTAAATGCTATCATTTAAGGGTTTTTATGAAGGTTGCATAGGTATGATTGATTAATACATTGGCCCATTATTGACTAAACTCAATCTCAAGCCCCTCACCTGTCTTTGGAGGTGGTGGAGTTGAACGTTCTAGCCCTCTAATCAAGTGTTGGTTTTTCTGGTGAACAGCCCCCATCCTGAAGCTATCTAGTTAACCTTCCCCTTGAGTCAACTCACCAGCATACAGAGGTAGTACATTTATTTTTAAAAATATTTTATTTATTTATTTATTTATTTATTTATTTATTTATTTATTTATTTTAGGGAGAAAGAGAGACAGTGAGAGAGTGAGCAAGCACAAGTCAGGGGAGTGGCAGAGGGAGAGGGAGACTCTGTACTCAGCAAGGAACCTGAAGTGGGGCTTGATCTCACGACCCTGAGATTATGACTTGAACCAAAATCAAGTCAGATGCCCAACCAACTGAGCCACCCGGGTGCCCCAGAGGTAGTAAACTTAAATTCCAGAACTTTTGGGGCACCTGGGTGGCTCAGTCAGTTGAGCATCTTACTCTTGGTTTTGACTCAGGTCATGATCTCAGGGTTGTGGGATTGAGCCCTGTGTCTGGACTATGTGCTGGGTACAGAGTCTGCTTGGGATTCTCTCCTTCTCCCTCTCCCTTTGCCCCTCCCCCTGCTGTCTTTCTTTGTCTCTCTCTCTTTCTCTCTCAGATAAAAAAAATAAATAAAATCTTTAAATTCCGGAACGTTTTGGAGCTCTGTGTCAGGAACCAGGAATAAAGACTAAATATTATTTTTTTATTATACCACAAGCATCTGTTATATATTAGACATAACCATTGCTTTTATGAAACTTGGTGTCTAGTAAAGGAAACAAATTAAGAAAAAGAAGATCCTAATAACATGAGATAAGTTAATTAGTGAAAGAGATATGCACAGCATCTGATGGGGTATTAAGATCACCACACTTACCCAGCCTGCAAGGAATGATGAAAGTTGGCATTGGGGTTAGAGGGCAGATAGCAGAGTTTAGAATATGGTTTCTAGTAGAAGTTGCTTTTCTCTAGACAAAAGGAGAGAAGACAGAGAAAGAAAGGGTAAAAAAGTGTCCTGGGGCTAGAAATGACCGGAAAAGGTCATTTAAAGTGGGATCACTTTCCCCACAGGGTGATGATATTTTGGAGAACTTTCAGATTGAGAATTAATCTACTTTTTTATCTCTTGCTCTCATCTCTAAAGTGAAATCACATTTAAAATACTGGGATGAAATTATCCATATTCTAAAGTGAAATTGATTTCTAAGTAAGAACATTTTAAGTTTTAAACCAAAGATCAGAGTCTTCCTTCTCCATATTTTGGTATTGTGTTTCACAGGAAGTTGAAGCGCAGATAAAATACACAACTTAGTTTAACAGATGTGTATTGAAAACCTACTATGTATCAGACATTGCACAAGGCTTACTGTTTTATCATGGAATTTTTTTTTTCAAGAATTTTTTTTTTTTTTTAAGTAATCTTTACAGCCAACATGGGGCTCAAACTGACAACCCTGATATTGGGTCGCATGCTCTACTGACTGAGCCAGTCAGGCATCCCTATCATGGAACTTCTTTTTAAAGATTTTTATTTATGTGTTTGAGAGAGAGAGAGCAGGGGGAGGAGCAGAGGGAGAGGGGCAAGCCAGATGTGGGGTCTGATCCCACGACCCGGAGACCACGACCCTGAGTGGAAATCAAGAGTCCGATGCTCAACTGACTGAGCCATGCAGGTGCACCTCATGGAATATTTTTGTATCTTAATGTACTGAGTTTCTTTGGATTAAGGTAGAAAACAAAAAATTATCTGCTGAAAATGGTGAAATTTTAATTTATATACATTTTGAAATACTATAACAATAATTAGAAAAGTGAAATCATTTTTAAAATATTGAGTCAAAAATATATATATTCTTTAAGATTTTATTTCAGAGAGAGAGAGAGAGCACATGCGCACAAGCATGGGGGTGCGGATGGGGCAGAGGGAGAACCAGACTCCCTNNTGAACAGAGTGCCTGACGTGGGGCTGGATCCCAGCACCCTGGGGTCATGACCTGAGCTGAAGGCAGATGCTTTCCCAACTGAGCCACTCTGATGCCCCCCAAAATATATTTTTTTATCATGAGAAATTTAGATATCTTTTAAATATATTTTTGTTTTAAAAAATTCAAAATCTATGAACTTTAAAAAATAAGCAAACATTTGCATCTTTTTATACTATTTCTGCTTAATATTAGAAAACTTTGCTGATCAAGTGGATAATTACAGAAGTTGAGGATTAAATCTGTTTTTGTGTAATGAAACGTCTTTGCCTATTTTGTTTAGGTATATGATAAGAAAAGGAAGAACATAGTCTGCATATTTTGCCGTGTGTCAGTTATTCTTCGGGTTGCTGCAAAAGTAATCATTGTTTCATCCTGAATAGCTCACTAAACAAACTTTTTAGAAACTAAAAGAGCAGCTATTCTCTTTGAAATATCCCAACTTTTATGCTTGTTTAATTCACTAGCAATTTGAGAATAAGAATCAGTTTTTAAATTTAAATCTTTATGCATTGCCTTGAGAACAGGCTGGGTGGCATTAATATGTAATGCTGTGTTTCACTGATAATATCACAAATATAGATTGAAATTATAAATCAAGACAGAATTTGTTATGGAATAGATGGCATACATTAATTGTTACTTGATAAATGCTGCCTGTGCATCACTAGGTAGAACAGAGATCATGCCAAGTTGAGGCGCCTGGGTGGCTCAGTCGTTAAGCGTCTGCCTTTGGCTCAGGGTGTGATCCTGGTGTTCTGGGATCGATCCCCGCATTGGGCTACTCCACTGGGAGCCTGCTTCTTCCTCTCCCACTCCCCCTGCTTGTGTTCCCTTTCTCACTGGCTCTCTCTCTCTCTGTCAAATAAATAAAGAAATGAATTCTTTTAAAAAGAAAAAAAGAGATCATGCCAAGTAATGTTAGGGGATAAGTCATGGAAATCCTCATATATAGAAAAGAATAGTAAATGGTATCATAAAGTTCATTTACTATGGCAGTAGTGAATTAAAATTACATCTAATAAAACTTAGATACTTAAGTGATTAAACTTATTAACAACTCTTCATGATCTTATCCTCGTCTCCTAGCAAATTCAGTATTATCTTTGTTTCAAATTCTGTCTCTTAAGAATCACATTCTTCAGAAACTCACAAGTGTTCTTTTCACCATCTTTTTTACCTTGAATTTAAGTTGCTGATTGTGTCTGGTTAACTAGCTTGATGATCAGTATTTTATATTCCTAGAACTTTAAAGGAAAATGCTGTCTATTCAGAGCAGAGTAATACAGGCACTGGCATATCTTTGGCTGCTGTTGGAAGAGTCAAAGTAGCATTGCCTTTAAAGCTCCATATGAGAGTTTTTAATTTTTTTTAAAGCTTTTCAGTCTGCATGAAGAACTCCATGAGCATGCAAATATTATGCTTTACTTCCTCAAGCTGTAATCCATTTATTAGTTTCTTTTGAAATGCTTCATGCTGTTTTAATATCCACCTTTTTCTCTGATTACTTGACAATTGCCAGTTTTTGTTGAAATGTTAAAACTATATGCTTCTTTATGGATACCAACTGTTCATTAACTAGGCAACACATTTGATAGTGAGGAGGAAGAAAATTCACGGGCAGTGCAAGGATTTGTGTTGGTATTAGTTAGCATTGTACAGTAGATCCATATAATATGGAGATATGTTTTCTGCCTTGAAGTAGTTTTGATCTTCTATCATTTGCACAAATTATAATTTATTTTATTTTGTCACTCCTATTCTGAGAACTGGTAATAGATGAAAATCTTTAAAAATTCATTGTGAACAAAACTTTACAACAAAATGACAAGTAACCCAATTAAAGAATGGGCAAAGGATTTGAACATTTCTCCAAAGAAGAGTTACAAATGGCAGTAAGCACATGATAAAGTGCTCAACATCATTAGCCACCAAGAAATGCAGGTCAAAACCATAATGAGATAATACTTCATATCCACTGGGATGACTATAAAAAAACAATGGAAAATAACAAGTGTTGGCAAAGATGTGAAAACTTGAGAATCTCATATACTTCTTGTGGGAATATAAAATGTTGCAGCCATTTTGGAAAACAGTTTGTCAGTTACTCAATAAGTTAAGTATAGAATTACCATACAACCCCAAATTCCTGTTCTTAGGTATGTAATCTAAGAGAACTGAAACATTATGTCCACACAAAAATTTGTACATGAATGTTCATAGTGTTATTCATAATAGCCAAAAGGTGGAAACAACCTAAATGTCTATTAACCAATGGATGGGTAACAAAATGTGCATACAATTGAATATTATTCATTTGTAAAAGAGAATGAAGTACTGATACATGCTATGGTATGGTTCAGCCTTGAAAACAGTATGCTAAGTGAATGAAGCCACACAGAAAAGGTCACATATTCTGATTCCATTTCTGTGAAAGTGTCCAGAATAGGCAAATTCATGGAGACAGAAAATAGATTAGGGAGTGCCAGGGACTGGAAGGGAGAGTCTTTAGGAGAATGGGCAATGACTGCTTAATTGGTATGGTATTTCTCTTTGGGATGACGAAAGTATTCTGGAATTTAACAGTTTATCAGTATGGTGAATATACTACAACCACTGAATTGTCCCCTTAAAAATGTGAATTTTATGTTATGTGTATTTTATCTCAATTAAAAAATTCATTGTGATTTCTAACATTATATTTTGGGGAGAAATACCTGAAATAGGTGGAGTACCGCTCTGGGTAGTCCACATCTTTTCCTTGAAGTAAAGTTATGTGTGACATACTTGAACCCTTTTTAGCTGCCGAAGTGCTCTTTAGTACTATGCCATTTGCCAGTCTCTGAGGAATGTTAAAGAAATCGTTGTTCAAAACTGATTACTTTGTTTGTTGCTGGAATCTTTTTGACAACTCAATAGAATGACTTTCCTCAGGTCTCAGTAAGCTTTCTTCCTTCAAAAAAATGATATAACTTTATGAGTGCTGTGAATAATATAATAATTTATAATAATATAATATAAATATAAAATAATATAATATAAATCAACAAAAGCTGCATGTGGCAGTCACTTCTTTGCATTGATTATCAGGAAACTCAAAGCCCTATCTTTGGTCATAAGGAAACAGGGCCTTATGACACACATTTTGAAATTAACCTTATTCTTGGCCTGATGTTATTTTTCTCACTCTCAGTTTCTAATTTGAATTTGTATATTATGTACCTAAGTGTATTTACCTCATATCTTATTTTAGAACAGGACAGAGTATAAAAATACACAACGAATTGGGGCAACTGGGTGGCACAGTCGGTTGAGCGCCCAAGTCTTGGTTTTGACTCAGTTCGTGGTCTCCAGGTTGTGAGATAGAGCCCTGTGCTGGGCTCTGAGCTCAGCACAGAGTTTGCTTGGGACTCTCTCTGGGGGCCCTCCCCACTGCATGCATGTGCAAGCGTGCACTCATGCGCACTCTCTCTCTCAAATAAATAAATAAATCTAAAAAAACCCACAAGGAATAAAGAGTCTTAGAGGGAATAAAGCTTTAAATGCAAGTGTGTTTGCGTAACATCTAAATTAATTTACACTAATATGTAATTATTCACCTGTCCTTATAGCTTTCAGATTTTTTATAACTATTTAATTCCTTTTATTTTAAGTTCTTATTTAAATTCCAGCTAGTTAACATACAGTGTTATATTAGTTTCAGGTGTACAGTATAGTGATTCAACACTTCCGTACAACACCTGGTGTTCATCATAACAAGTGCACTCCTTAATCCCCATCACCTGTTATAACTATCTAATACTTAACTTTTTTAAGAAGGCTACGGAACATTGCAGAAAGTAATTAATAAGCAGAGAGAAGAAAACTCTGGAAATGATGAAGACTTGTGTAAATAATTGATATGTGAATCGCTTTCTGTTTTGAGTAGAGTGATGAGTTATAGAAGAGATGGTGCTGGAAATCCAAAAGTGGAAATGGGTCAATACAGAGGAGGGAAAGGGAAAATACAATGGAGATGTTTTTAAAAATTGCTGGCTTTACTCTTTATCTAATGTTGATCCTATTTAAGCTCCAGTGTGCTTAATCAAATAAAAGCTTATATGGCATTATTTTTACACTGTGCAGCTGCATGTGTATAGCTTAGAAGGACATTGCTGTCACATCATAAAATACATCAACATTTCTTTGCATAATCTTTTTAACATGACAGCCTCTATTATAAAATAATACTGTTTCTAAGGGATTTTTAACTTAATTATGTATATAATATTTTCCCCCTATGATTTTCAATATAGTTTCCATATAACCCTTAAATTAATTACATGTCTTATGTTTATTAGCTTTGCATTTCTGGCAGCAATGACAGATTTATGCATTTCATTGATTTTGCTTCTGTAATTTTCCCCATCATCATTCTTTTTTTCTCTAGATCATCTTAGCAGTATATATACATGCTGTAGTGTTCCGTCATTTTAATACAAAAATATTTCAAGACCTCATCTCCCCTTTTAGCTACAGTACCATTTCTGTACAGTCCTTTATAGCAAAACTCCTTCAAGAGTTGTCCATATATGCCACTTCTACGTCCTCATCACACTTTCTCTGCTTCGCTTATCCTATTCATGCCTTTGTCTTCCCCATTTCACTGAGAACCGTCTTGTCATGGGCACCAGTGAATTTACCTCACTAAATCCAATGGCCATTTCTTAGCCCTCAGGTTAAGTGTTGTCCAGCAGCATTTGTCACAGTTGATCATGTCATCTCTCCTGAACTTTTTACTTGGGTACTTAACTTTGCCCAAGCCAAATTCTTGATTTCTTAACATTATTACTACCACCACCACCAGAGCTATTCCTACCCCTGTGTCCTCCATCTCAGTGTTTGGCAGCATTATTTACCCAACTGATCTGACCAAAACTTTGGAGTCATTCTTGACTCTGATGCTTTTTCTCTTAGTCTATCAGCAAGCAAATATCCAACCACTTCTATCAACAAGATGGCTATCGTGATAGTCCCCTCATTTCCACCTGAGTTACTACAGTTCTATAAACCAGTCTCTCTGTTTTGATTAATCTCTAATTCTCCTATTCCCAAGATTATTCTGTATATAGTAACTAGGGTGTTTGTTTCTGTTTTTTAATCGGATCACATCACTCGCTTAGTGAAAGCATCCCATACGGCTTTCAGCACACTTGGAATGATAGCTAAACTATTACTGTTGCTTTCCAGGTCCTCTGTGATCTGTGCCTAGCTCTCCTACTACTGACTTCTAACTTACCATGCATCAGCACTGTGCCTTCTTGTCACTTTTTCAAAACACCTAAGCCTTTCCACCTCAGGACCTTGGTACTTGCTGTTCTCTCTACCTGAAGCATTTTTCTTTCTTCATTCTGATCTCTGGGCAGTAATCTTTTCAGAGAGGCCTTTCTTGCCGTCACTCCCATGTCTTTACCCTTCATTGTAGTACTTGTCACTATGAGAAAAGATATAATTTTTGTACTTTTTTGTTGTTTTGTAAATCTCCACGATTTCTGCATAGGTTCGGTGAAGACAGAGACTTTGTATTTTTCACTGCCATTCTAGCACAGTGCCTGCCACATAGAAAACTCTTGATAAATAGTTAATGAATGAATGAACAAATGAATCCCTTGACTTAATGTTTTAACATGTGTATTAGTCAAAGAAAAATTTAAGATTAGTTTGAGATTTATATAAGATTTTCACTTGTTAATTTTTTACTATTGTGGTAAAATATACATGACATTAAATTTAACATTTTAATTACTTTTAAGTATACAGTTCAGTGGTATTAAGTACATGTACATTGTTGTGCAGCCGTCACCATCTTCAGAACTTTTTCATCTTCCAGAATTGTAACTCTGTACCCATTAACCAATAAATTCCCATTTTCCCCTTTTCCAGCCCCTGGCAAATCACCATAGTACTTACTGTTTTATGAATTTGACTATTTATGTACCTCTCATATAAGTACTTCACATCACAAGATGTGAAGGATCATACTGAGTTTGTCCTATTGTGACTGGCTGTCTTAGTCCTGTTTGTAGTCCTATAACAAAATACCATAGATCGGATGGCTTATAAACCATAGAAATTTATTTCTCACAGTTTTGGAGGCCGAGAAGTTCAAGATTAAGGTGTGGACAGATTTGGTGTGTGGTTAGGGCCTGCTTCCTGGTTCACAGATCGCTGTCTTTTTGCTATAACTTCACATGGTGGGAGGGACAGGGAAGTTCTCTGGCGTCTCTTATTTTATAAGGGCACTGATTCCATTCAGGAGGCTTCTGCTCTCATGACCCAATCACCTCCCAAATCCCCACCTCCAAGCGTTATCACACTGGGGATTTCAACATACGAATTATGGGGAGTGTGGGGGCAGACACAGCCATTCAGTCTGTAGCACTGGTTTATTTCATTTAGTGTAGTGTTTTTAAGATTCATCCAGATTGTTGCTGTTAAATGTTTGTAAGTTGCATTTTTTTCACTAAGTACATAGCAATTAATTATATCAATGCTTTACACCTCTCTTTCATCTGTGTACCTCTAAAAATTTTATAAACATAATTAACGAAACTTCACAACCTCAGTGTAAAGTAGATAATTATGGTAGGCAAGCTGAAGTTCTAAGAGATTGCCTAAGGTATATAATGAATATATGCCAAAATTCTGAATGAGGACCAGGGTTATGTAATTTATTATTGAAAGTGTTAGACCAGATTTCTTGTTTATGATGAAATCATTCAAGGGTTCTAAGAAAAAATAGCAGTAATAATTATAAAGTCCCTTAATATTCATGGCAAAATTCTTTTAGTAGAGGAGAAGAAAATATATTTTATCTGAAACCTAGTTTTTAAGACACATGAAAAAATGTTCAAAATCATTAGCCATCAGGGAAATTCAAATCAAAACCACATTGAGATACCACCTTACACCAGTTAGAATGGCAAAAATTGACAAGGCAGGAAACAACAAATGTTGGGGAGGATGTGGAGAAAGGGGATCCCTCTTACACTCTTGGTGGGAATGCAAGTTGGTACAGCCGCTTTGGAAAACAGTGTGGAGGTCCCTTAAAAAGTTAAAAATTGAGCTACCCTATGATCCAGCCATTGCACTACTGGGTATTTACCCCAAAGATACAGACGCAGTGAAGAGAAGGGCTATATGCACCCCAATGTTCATAGCATCATTGTCCACAATAGCTAAATTGTGGAAGGAACCGAGATGCCCTTCAACAGATGACTGGATTAAGAAGATGTGGTCCATATATACAATGGAATATTATTACTCAGCCGTCAGAAAGAATGATTACCCAACATTTGCAGCAACATGGACGGGACTGGAGGAGATTATGCTAAGTGAAATAAGTCAAGCAGAGAAAGACAATTATCATATGGTTTCACTCATTTATGGAACATAAGAACTAGGAAGATCGGTAGGAGAAGAAAGGGATAAGGAAGGGGGGGTAAACAGAAGGGGGAATGAAGCATGAGAGACTATGGACTCTGAGAAACAAACTGAGGGTTTCAGAGGGGAGGGGGTGGAGGATTGGGATAAGCCGGTGATGGGTAGTAAGGAGGGCACATATTGCATGGTGCACTGGATGTTATACACAAGTAATGAATCATGGAACATTACATCAAAAACTAGGGATGTACTGTATGGTGACTAACACAACATAATAAAAAATAATTGTAAAAAAATGAAACCTAGTTTTTTAAATTAGTGATGGCAAGTTTAGTTATTGGATCTAACTTTTTTTTTTTTTTTTTTTTTTTTTGCCTTTATCTTGTTACATTGCTTAACTGCCTCATGAGTCTTCATAGCCATAGTGTGAATTGGATATTTGAAGGTTTGGGTTGGAATAGTTTCATTTCAGTCTCTTAGCTATGGGACATGAAATCCTTAAAAAACTATGAGCTTATGTGTTTGTCTTAATTGTTGGGTTGTTCAAGTGAGGTGTTTTTTGTTTGTTTGTTTGTTTGTTTTTAAGTCAGTCTTGTAACTGGCAAATTATTGATAGGACTAAGATGGACTCTGATTTTGATAAAAACTAAAATTTCCCCATAATTATATTCAGATAATGTGTTTAACGTAGTTAATAGTAGTTCCTGAAGGCTTTACCTCTTTGTGTTGCTACAATTTGAGTTGAATTCCCTAAAGAACTTAGAGAAATAAAAGTATAGCCAAAATGGCATGTAATTTTTCTCAAATGAAGCTCTTCGTTATGTTACTTCATCCAAGTGATTAGTCCATTTTTGGATATTGTGTATATCAACCTCATGTTTCAACACTGGTTAGCAGTGCTACCCACTTTCTTCCTCTACTGGATGACCATTTATGGCTTTAAAGCAGAAACCTATGAACCAGTGAGTAGATTTTGAGAAGTGCTAATTAGTGTTGAAAGAATAGGGTGGTAAAGTTAGGGAAACCATGCAGCTTATATGTATTTAAATTTTTTAAAGATGGTTCACCAAGTCTAATAGCCAGTTGTGCTTTGTTTGCATGGTTTTTATTATCAGGAAAATTACAAAGTTACCATCTGATCTCTAGCTAAACTTCATGTAATGAGACTTATTTTAGTTGTTTAAAAATTTTGTGAGTTAACCTTTGGGAATTATAGCTTTTCTAGAGAAGTTTCAGTCATACCTAAGGATAAGGAAAAGCATTTCAAATGAGGAATATGATTCATTTTGAGGGGTTGATGGTTTTTTTATAGTAAGGATAGTGAAATTATACATTTTAGTAATTTATGGAAATGTAATTTGTTTTATAAGAAATGTGAAATCATTGACCATGCATTTTAAATGACCTATGTTTATATTGGTCTTACCTGAAGTAGTAGGACGGACAGTGAGTTGTTTAGTTGAAGAGAGTAGTAAGAAGCTTGGAGAGGGTGACAAAAAGTTAGAATCCTGGTAATTCATTTCTTTAAGGCTTTAAAAAGATTATACATGCTTTTTTTTGTTTTTTGCTTTTGGTTTTGTTTAGCATTTAAGGAAGCTCTCTTAAGGGAAATCTCACTTTGCTCTAGGTTGTACTATGACAAAGTTAGAGGTTTTACTTTATTTAAAAAAATTCTTTTTTAATTTTTTATAAAATTTATTTGGGAGAGAGAGAGAGCAAGCAGAGGGAGGGGCAGAGGGAGAGAGAGAATCTGAAGCAGACTCCCAGCTGAGCATGGAGCCCGACACGGGGCTCAATCCCAGAACCCTGAGATCATGACCTGAGCTGAAATCAAGAGTTGGATACTTAACCAACTGAGCCACCCAGGTACCCCAAATTAGAGGTTTTAAAATGAGAAACTGTCCTTTGCTTTTAACTAGACTTCTATTGGTATGCTCTAGAGTCATTACTTTCTTTGTGAGTTTCTCTAATGTAGATAGTGGACTTCTTATTATTTCTAACAGAAGGTATTGAATTAATCAACAGCAGGCTTTGAATTAGAGGCCTACTTACCCTACCAGAAAGCCTGATGAGGTCTTCAAAGCCAAATAGTGACGGCATATAGAACCTAGGCATTGATGATCTTGCTTTTTTTGGTAAAAAAATTATGAACACTCAAAATAAAAATTGATGGCTTTGAATTGGTGAATCTGTAGGACTCTTTTTTTCTTTCATTTCTGTAAGTTGTATGAACGCCTTTCTTCAGGGAGTCAGTTGTCAGTTTTAAGGTTTGGAGGTTCCACCCTTTTTATTCATTTCAGTGTATTTTAGCATGGTTTAATGTGTGGTTGCTGGAATAATTGGAACGACTGCCTTCACATTCTCTGTGAACATTAAGGAAAGAAGCACATCAGGTATTTTACTACATACCCTGCTTAAACACAGTTGAAACTGAGGACAGGAGGCATTCAGTGAGTATGATGCCCCCAAATACTGCTTGGCATTGGAACCTATATCTCTTAACGCTGCCTGTTTTCTACCTTGGATATCTTCCCCCATGAAATCAGGAAAACAACTTCCAGCCTGGATACCAGTGTTTGTACAGGTCAGGAAATGATTTCTATTGCTTTATTTGCATGTAAAGTAACTATCTAAATTGATCAATGCCTATCCAACTTGAAAAAGCTGCTTAAGTAAGCTTATTATTAATTGTGTATAAGGTCTTCTATTTCTGTACTCACTTTAGACTGAGATGGCAGGTTTTTTTCATATAAACCATATTACATGCTTAGTTAAAACTTTTGTCATGCTATTAAAGCTTGCTCATCTTTTTTTCTTAAAACATAATAAGAAAGGGAAAACAATTGATAGCAAAAGAGGCTCGTAAGGATCAGGACTATCAAAGTTGTTAATAAAATAAATTCCTTTTTTTTTTTTTCTGTGTTCTTTTGAGGTTTTAGTCATAACGGTACATGTTCTATCCAGCTGAACAAAGTAAAGCAAATTGAAACATTTTTTTTAAAGATTTATTTATTTCAGAGAGAGACAGTGTGCTTGAGTGGGGGTAGGCGCAGAGGGAGAGAATCTTCTTCTTTTTTTTTTTAAATATTTTATTTATTTATTTGACAGAGAGAGAGAGAGAGAGAAAGAGAGACAGCCAGCGAGAGAGGGAACACAACCAGGGGGAGTGGGAGAGGAAGAAGCAGGCTCCCAGCGGAAGAGCCCAATGTGGGGCTCGATCCCAGAACTCTGGGATCATGCCCTGAGCCGAAGGCAGACGCTTAATGACTGAGCCACCCAGGCGCCCCAGAGGGAGAGAATCTTCAAGCAGACTTCTGCTGAGCACGGAGCCTGCTGCAGGGCTCTATCTCATGACGCATGAGCTTGTGACCTGAGCTGAAACCAAGAGTCCAGTGCTCAGCTGACTGAGCCACTTGGGCACCGCTAAGGCAAACTGAAACTTTTAAAAAGCAGGCAATATAAATGCAATCTGAAAAGGTTTAGAACTCAGTTCTCTAAAACCCAAGACTATTTCCCCATTTAAGTCCTATGATACATTAAGGATGGTAAAATAAATCTTTTTTTCCCCACCAAACATAAACTTGAAAGTTGTTCAAAGATAAAATAATTCCTTTCCAAATTTGGAGCAATTTTTCTGAAATGAACATGTCCTACCCAACACAGTTGAGGGTTTTTTTTTTTTTTTCCACTTCTAAAAAATAGAATAAAACATTTTCAAATATTTAGGAGAATCATTTACAGTTCAATCCTGGTATGGTGTCAGAATTACTTAGTTGTTCTAATATGGTAGCCACTATCTACCAGTGGATATTTAAATCTAAATTAAAAATAATTTAAATTAATTAATGTTTAAAAGTCAGTTGTTTAGTCATAGTAACCGTATTACAAGTGCTCAATAGCAACATTTGACTGTGGGCTAGGTATCGGACAGCTGAGACTGAACATTTCCGTCATTGCAGAAAGTGTCATTACATGGCACTGGATAAAGTATTCCACTGGTGGTAGATCACAATTTTACCAGGTTCCCCAGTAGTTTCCTAATATTTACAAGTATTTTCTACTTCCCTCCTAAAAAAAAGAAATATTGCTTATCAGACCTTGTAATTTTTTTCTATCGAATAATTGCCCTAATTAAAAATATTAATGGTCAGGATTTGAAATAGCTAGATGATGGTAGAAGCATGTTTAGAGTTTTAAAAAGTCTTTATTCAACCTTAAAAATGTATGCCAAAATATGTGTAGTTGTGAATCTTTAAAAAGAGAATGATAGAATGTCTGCAATCTAAGACTGCCAACACTGAAACAGCTTACAAGTAGCATATGATTTGTGAGATTTTTTTCTTTCTTTCTTTTCTTTTTAAAGATTTATCTATTTATTTTAGAGAGAGAGAGAGAGAGACGGCTGGTATGTGTGTGAGAGCAAGTGGGGGGGGGTACAAAGGGAGAGTGAGAGAGAAACTTCAGCAGACACTGCATTCCTCTCACATGGCTCGATCCCACCGTTCTGAGACCACAGCCTAAGCTGAAACCAAGAGTCAGATGCTCAAGCAACTGTACCATCCAGGTACCCCTGTGAGATTATTTTTCTTATGTAATAGAAATAGATTTTTTAAAAACTAGAAATAATTTTTTATTGTATAACCACACCTTGAAAAGTGCAAACACAGCAAAAACATTAAACTGATATATAAATGAATGATTAAATATTCAATGACTTATTTAAATGAATTTTAGAGTTAAGCAGCATATACTTCTATGTTCAGATTGAGTGAGGTGAGAAAAAGTAGGTATTCTATTCATTTATTCCTTTGAATCTCTTCAATAAGCTAGGTAGGGATAGATACCCTTACTGTGTGTGTTGAGACTTCTATGGTGCGTGTTAAAATCAGTTACATAAAGACTTTCTGTTTTGGGGCAGAGGAAGAGGAAAAATAAAGATAGTTTTATGTTAATTACTGAAAGATTGCTTATATAATTGTATATCTGGATTTATCTCACAGTTTAACACTAGTAGGTGTTTTCTAAGTATAAATATAGTTGAGGTTTTCCCTGTGCATATTTACTGAAATGGTGGCTTGTAGAGAAATAGCACATAACCAATGTATTAGTTGAATTATGCTTTCATAAAATGTAATATTACTTTTTATATGTGTAATTTGAATATATTTCCTAGTTTCGAGATGATTTTAAAGAATTACCTTTCCTTGTAAAAGCCACTTAGGATTTTTATGAGAAGCTTTAAGATTTGTCTGGTTTTATCTAGTGTCATTTTAATTTCATGTATTTTTTTTTTCTTATGCATTTGCAAGTACCCAGTAAGCCATGTGTAAAAATTGTTACCATGATGAAGGAATGCCTTTACTGGTTTTTTTATACTATTAGCTTAGAGCTTTAAATATAGTATGCAGTTTTAACTATAGATATAGTCTTAATTACCTTGTATTTTTCTCCAAAAAATAAAAAATAAAATGGAACATTTATTTTTTATTCTGTCACAAATATTGTTTGAATGTAACTATTTAAAAAAACTTTAATACCTTTTTGAATTACAGAGTTTTATAGAAAGTATAATTAACTTGTTTCATAAGACCTTTGAATTGACATTTTATCATCACAAGACTTTTTAGTGTGTGTGTGTGTGTGTGTGTGTGTGTGTGTGTGTGTGTGTTTAAAGTAGGGTCCACACCCAACCTGGGGCTTGGACTCAGGACCCTGAAATTAAGAGTCACATTCTCTACTGACTGAGCCAGCCAGGTGCCCCACAAGACTGTTTTTCATATTGATTTAAGTTGAGAGCCTAATGCTACGAAGTAGCTCCTTGAAGGCAGGTCTTTGGAAGCAGAGGGTAATATGTGTGTTGGCAGAAGGAATGGCTGGAAGGTGTGAGATAAAAAAGGAACCAAGGGAAACTCAGTTCTCTGTGCTTGGACAAGTCATGTATGTTCCCTAACATCTATTTTACATGAGTGTATAATAAGTAATGTCTCTTCCCTGCTATTTTGAAGGAATTGTTATAAGGATCTGATGAAATAATATACAAAGGCCCATTATGAATATTAAAACACCATAATATTGTGTCATTTTTAACACGAAACATTTAAAAGCTTCTCTTAAATTATGCCTTGTTAATTGAGAAATTTCAAAAAGCTTAGATTTTATAGGGATAACTCTAAGCTCTTATCAGGAAGTAGTTTAACTTAAATAACTTCCCTTGGGTTTATCATATATAGTTCCTTCCCAATGATATTTTCAATCTTTACTAGTTTTGTCACTCTTCGTAAGGATGAGCCTAAGGCCATTTCTCCTGTTAATTGATAATAAATTGATCACATTCTAGCCACAAGATGAGCTGCTAATCTGATCATAGAGAAAAAGTTATCTATAAACAGTACCTGTCTCTTGTTTGTAGTATATTTAAGACACCGTGATTCTCTTCTTAGTAAATATTTGAAAAGAGAAAACAACCCAAATGTCCTGTAGCTTATTTACTAATATGTTATGTTATGTTAACCCCAGGGGTGTTGCTGATTATAAGCAAAACATAATCTATCATGCTATGATAAATAATGACCCCATAAACAACCTGCAAGTGCTTCATGCTTTATTTTTGTCAAGCCAGTGGTACCTCCCCTGACAACTTTAGATTGTTTTAAATATGACTTATGGCATCAAGAAAGACAAACATTGTAAACAAATGTTTTAGTTTCTGAAATTACTTACTCAAATATGATTCAGCTGAATGCTATTTCTGTTTTCCTATTGCAGATTTCTCAACAGTGATGTCACAAGATTGACCACATTGATCACAGTAAGACCAAAATGATAATTAATCTTTTAAGGATGTTTTGTTTTCTCCAGGATGAGAATTGTGTTGGAAAATATTTATAATTTTAAATTGTTATTCTTTCTTGCAGCAGGCAATTAAATATTTACATTTTCAATGAACCACATCTCTTATTTCTAGTTATTTAAATACTAAAAATACTGCTTTAAGTGATTTAAAAACATTTAAAATGAAAATTACTTTTAATATATAACTGAAATTATAAGCTTAATTATATTAATATATTTCAGTGAATCATAATCTGAACATCCTTTTGTTTTAATTTTTGTTTTTACTAAAAAACGACAGAACATTTAAGGTGACTCCATATTAGGAAAAAATTTACAAAAATAAAATTACTTGAGACTGTAATCACTTATTAAGGAAGGACTGTGAAAACAGCCTTGAAAGGATTCTTAAGCTTGCTTAAATTTTTCATTGATATTTAAATGATTTATAGAGAGTCTTCCAAATATGGAGAGTTGTTGAAAAGAGGTAGTTCTCCTAAGTAACTGATACTTTTCCTCTTTAATTTTGAAGTATTAATTTCTACTATATATAAGGAAATACATTTCTTAAAGGAAAAACTTTATCCAAGGCCTTGATCCACATTATTACAAAATTACTAAGTAGTAAAAACAAATTTTTTTTTGAAAAATTCTTTTAAATAACAGAGAAATAATTTTAGAGTAAATTATTTACTCAGTCTGTTTCTTTAATCCTGTTCTAAATGTTCATTAATTACATAAGCAGTAATTGCCAGAAATGTAAATTCAGGGGCGCCTGGGTGACTCAGTCGTTAAGCGTCTGTCTTCTACTCAGGTCATGATCCCTGCGTTCTGGGATCGAGCTCGCTTGGGGCTCCCTGCTCAGCGGGAAGCCTGCTTCTCCCTCTCCCACTCCCCCTGCTTGAGTTCCCTCTCTCACTGCCTCTCTCTGTCAAATAAATAAATAAAATCTTTAAAAAAAAAAAAGTAAATTCATGTGTAGATAATCTTTGTATTTATGTTTTAACATTTTTTTTTAAAAACTGGGTTTTTTTTTAAGCTTAACTTTTTTTTAGAGGCCAGAGAGAACTTTTATTGTATTTTTAAAGGCTTTATCATCATCGAATATACAGATGTTCAGATGTTTATGGCATATTCATTCATTTTCCTGAGGGATCACTTTAGCTATCTCTGATATGCGGCTCTTTGCTTGTTTGTCTTTTTCTTAATCAGAACTTTATTACCCTAACTGAATAGTCTACAACAAAATATTAACATATTTCTGTAGTAACCTTCTGTTTAGTATCGAGCACTTTACAGTCAAGGAGGTTAACATTAGCATTGGATGAAAAATGTTTTTAATTTGAAATTGCTGACTCTCACTGTACAGTTTTAGGGTAATATTAAGAGACAATGTAATTGCAATTGTTCTAAATTCAAGAATTTCAGGAAGAGGGGTAGTATCCAATATTATCTGATATAAAATAAGTTAAAGACCAAGAAGTATTCATTTGAGATGTTCATAAGTGACTGATAATAGAAACCCTTACTTTGTAATAACATCAGGGCTGTGAGGCCTTCTCCAGCCCCTTGAATCAAGAAAAGAGGGAAGAGTTCAACACTTATTCCTGTTGAGGGGACTGTGGAGAGAGTAGTTCAAGTGTTGACTATGGGGCGGAAATAAAGTGAGGCCAAGGAAAGGATGATTTGTTCAGAGAAAATGGAGAGGTTAAGGGGCTAGTCAGAAGTAGATTAGTTGATGAAATGAGATGATAAAGTAATAGCTAAGAGAGTAGAATATTGTGGCTGGGGGAGGGAGGATATTACAGATTGTTTCAGAGCTGAAGCTGTAATGAGTTTTTGTATATTATATAATATACATCTTTTAAAGTTTTTCCCCAGAAATTTGCCGAACTCAGGAGAATTTCTATTTTTCCCCAAGTTATCATCCACAGAAATGTTCAAATCTTCTAACTAGTCTCCCATCTTCCTGGCCATCATCAGTTCCCTTGAAGTCTATATGTCCTCAGTTTAATCTTATTAAAGCATTGCTCTGATCTTTTCACTTCTTTACGTGAAGATGTTTAGTGACTTCCCCTTTCCTCCAAGATCGAATCTAGATATTCTAACTTGGAATTCAAGCTCCTCCTCAATTTGGCTGTAACATATTTCCCAGCCAAATAATCCATTGTTCAAGAAGAATACTACATTCTACCCAATGTGGATTACATACTCCACATTGAAAATTCATTTTGGCTCCATACTTACCTTCTTGTCATTCCCTTTCCCTAGAATAGTCTTTTTTTTTTTTTAAGATTTTTATTTATTTTAAAGATGTTATTTATTTATTTGAGAGAGAGAGAAAGCGAGCACGAGCAGGGGGAGAGGCAGAGAGCAGAGGGAGAAGCAGGCTCCCCACTGAACAGGGAGCCCGACATGGGCCTCGATCCTAGGACCCTGGGATCATGACCCAAGCCCAAGGCAGACGCTTAACCGACTGAGCCATCCAGGCGCCCCGAAGTTTTTATTTTTAAGTAATCTCTACACCCAACGTGGGGCTCAAACTCATAACCCTAAGATCAAGAGTTAAATGCTCTACTGGCTGAGCCAATTAAGCGCTTAACGACTGAGCCACCCAGGCGGCCCCCACCATAATTTTTAGTATTGTTTTGTGATCATGTCTACTTAATTAAAAATCTCTAAACAGCTTTGGGGTGCCTGGGTGGCTCAGTCAATTAAAGCATCTGCCTTTGGCTCAGATCATGATCCCTGGGTCCTGCTATTGGGTCCTGGGATTGAGCCCCATGTCAGGCCCCCTGCTTGTGCTCTCTTGCACGCGCTCTCTCTCTCTCAAATAAATAAAACCTTTAAGAAATAAAATAAATAAAAATAAATAAAATTCTCTGAACAGCATTTATAGGAAGTATAATAAAATAACTCACAGATTTTTTCCTTCTCAAATCTTTCCAGATTCTTTTCTTCTTTGAGAGTATTCATGCCATTTCACTTACATGCAGTTTTGTTAATATGTAATTTCATTAATACATTAGCTATATTTTTAAATATTCTGATTTAACGTTTTGCTACGTATTTTAATAATCTGCTACCAAGCAGCTTTTAAAATAATTAAAATGTCCTTTTCCGTTTTTTTTTTTTTTTTTTAAAGAGAGAGAGAGAGCACTCACATGTGTGTGTGAGCAGGGGGAGGGGCAGAGGGACAGGGAGAATCTTAAGCAGGCTCCATGCCCACTGTGGAACCTGATGAGGGCTGATCTTACAACCCTGAGATTGTGACTTGAGCTGAAATCAAGAGTTGGATGCTTAACCAACTGAGCCACCCAGGTGCCCCAAGCCTTTTCTGATTTTATTAATATTCCTTTTTCCCTTTGTAATTTTATTATAAATATTACTTAAATTTTATAGAGATCAATCTCTACCAACAGAAATATTTCATTTAAAAATTGAAATTTAGGAGCTCCTGGGTAGCTCAGTCAGTTAAGTAGCTGCCTTCAGCTCGGGTCATGATCTCAGGGTCCTGGGATCAAGTCCTGCATCAGTGTCCCTGCTCAGCGGGGAGCCTGCTTCTCCCTCTCTCTCTGCCACTCCCCCTGCTTGTGCTCTCTCGCTCTCTCTCTGTCAAATAAATAAATAAATAAATAAATCTTTAAAAAAATTTGAAATTTTAGAAGAAATTATTAGACAATTTTACAATGTATACACTGCTAGAAATATTGGCAGTAGGTAGCAAATTTAAAATGTCAGCTACCTTGGTGACTAACATAATATAATAAACATTAAAATAAAAGAAAATGTCAGCTACCTACCATAGATAAGATATAACCAAGTATCATAGTGACTGGTAGTAGTCCCTAAATGTTGATTTTCCCTGTCTACTAATTTTTTTCCTAACATATCAATACCTGGAACAAAAATATTTCCCAGCTTCCCTTGCCTCTAGATGTGGTCATGGGCCTAAGATTTGGCTAGAGATAAATAAGCAGAAGTACTGTGTGCAACGTAAAGGAAGGATTGCATTCCCTCTTTTTTTTCCCCTTCCTTGCTGCCTGAAATGGGGACATGATAATTGGAAATGAGTGGAAACCCCAAACCAAAAATGGGCAAAGCAATAAAAAAAGAAAGTCTCTAATATCTTCAGGATCTTACCTTGTCCATGTCTACACTGGTGTCTTCCTCTGGACTTCCTTGATATGATAGAGATAAACATATTTTTTATAAGCCACTAGATTCAGGGTTTCTGTCACTCATGCCTAAAACTAATCCTGACACACCAAAATAATTTGACGAAGAAAGTTTATGCCATTGCTGAAATGTCTTTGGTTTGTTTATATTTCATTTACTTTTACTGAACTCTGCTGTCACTTTTGATAGCTTGGATTTTAGGAGAAAAACAGGAAAGGGAATGACTCACTGTGGCTAGGGAAGGAGACTAAATAAACCTTTACGGAGAAGAATGACATCTGGGCTAGGTTTTTGAAGTATGAATTAGAAGAAAACACTAATTCCAAAGGATACATGCACCTCTTTGTTAATGCAGCATTATTTACAATGGCCAAGATATGAAGCAACAGAAGTGTCCATTGGTAGATGAATGGTAAGGAAGATGTGGTAAATGTGTGTGTATGTTTATACACACACACACACACACAGAGAGAGAGAGAGAGAGAGAGAGAGGAATATTATGCACCAATAAGAAGGATGAGATCTTGCCATTTGTGAACATGGATAGACCTAGAGGGTGTTATTCTAAGTGAAATAAGTCAGAATGAGAAAGACAAATACCATATGATTTCATTCATATGTGTAAAACACTCATGTGAAAAAACAAAACAAATGAATAAACAAAGACAAAAAATAATCAGACCTATAAATACAGAGAACAAACTGATGGTTGCCAGAGGGGAGGAGGGTGGAGGGATGGACACAGGGGATAGTGAAGGGGAGTGGGAGACATAGGCTTCCAGTTATGGAATGAAGAAGTCACAGGAATATAAGGCACAGCATAAGAAATACAGCCAATGATGTTATGATAGTGTTGTATGGTGACAGATGGTAGCTACACTTGTGGTGAGCATAGCATAGTGTATAAACTTGTTGAATCACTATGTTGTACACCTGACACTAATGTAATATTTTTGTGTCAACTATGCTCAAATAAAAACAGGTTGTTTTTTTGTTTTGTTTTGTTTTTTAAAGAAGAGAATCCAGAAAGAGGAAATAGGATATAGATTTGGAAAGAACATATGTTCCAGGACATGCAAATATTTTGGTCCAATACTGTTGAAATATAAAATTTGAGGAAGTAAATGAGTTAAAGTTTAGATTTTGTACAAGTTTACTTACCAAGAAGTTTGGTAAGTGTTAGGTACCTAACAGAGTCCTTTTAATATTATCTATTTTTTTCTTTATTTTATTCTTATTTTTTTCATGTTTTTTCCATTAAATATTCTAAAAATAAATATGTTTTCTATAAGTGTTGAGAAAGGAAGAACAAAACTAATATTTATTCACTGTTTTTTAAGATGGTAGGTGCTTTCTATTTGAGTCTTTATTATTGCAGTTTACAGATGACTAAACTGAGACTCGAAAAGGTCAAGTGTCTTTCCCAGTGTGTTCTATTGATATATAAGTCATTATTTGCAAAGTAGAGAGATCAGCCATTTCCAGAAGAAGTCTGCCCTGTATTAACTGACCTTTATTTTTCTACTTTTTTAAATACCAAAACCAGATATGTGTGTTTGGATAAAAGACCTTTCCCCTCCTTAGTGCATCTCCAGCAAAAGTTGTACCATTATACCATTAATGGAGCTAAAAGCATGCATGGTGTTCTTGGTGAGCGACTGCAGATACAAATGATACTAAACTTCTTTGCGCAAGTGGAAGTGTACAATGTTACAGGCTCATATGGTTTTAAAATTAGTTCTTACCTAAAAATTCTAAATGAGCTACTGTTTAATAAATATGCCTTAAAAAAGAAAAAGGCAGTAATCTTAACATAGTCTAGAAATAATTATAGGAGCATGAGAGAATATAAAAGAAAAAAGTTTTCTACTTTGGTTTGGTGGGGTTTTTTTGCTGTAATCAGTAGTGAGTCTAGCACCTAGACTAGGTAAATGTTTTCTGAATTAAAGTGACTTGAAATTTAATTTTGTTAGTTCATCATTCTCTTCTCTCACGCTTTCTAGAGCACAAATGTAGACTTCCAAATGTTAGTCAAGGAGCAGATAAAATACAAATATAATCTGGAAAAACTGTTACAGAGATGAGAGGAAGGTTGTTATAGACTGAGTCATGGAATTATGAAATTTGTTTCTTACTATTTTTCTATAAATATACAAAGGAAAAACTGTAGAAGAGGAAAGATTTTGATAAAAATGGAAAATTCTTATTGTATAGCATCAAAAGGGCACCTAAGTTAGCATGTCATAGATGTTTAAAAAAAAAAAGTTTAAGTAGGGGCTCCTGGGGATGGCCCATTTGCTTAAGAGTCTGACTCTGTTCCGGCTTGGGTCATGATCTCAGGGTTGTGGGATCAAGCCCCACATCAGGCACCACGCTCAGCACAGTCTGCTTGGGATTCTCCTTTCCTTCCCCACTCCTCGTGTGCTCTCTGTCTGTCTGTCTCTCTCTCTCTCAGACAAATAAAATATATATTTTTAAGTTTAATACAAATATTCCTGATGCTGTCCTTATGTAAATGCATTTTTTCAAGTGCATTTTAAAAACATTACATCCATAGGTATATTTCCATCATAATATAAGATAGCGCAAGTAGACTTTTCCACATGCAAAATACGCCATCTATTTTATAAATAGCACATCTGATGTTTACAATTTTATTCTCCGATTTGTTTTAGTCTCAGGAAAAACTACTTAAGTTTTATTCATAAAATTCATGGTTTTTGTCTCTTTACTGTCCCTATTACTGAATATTTCTGGGTGTCTTTTTTTTTTTTTTTTTTACTGTAGTTCTTTCATATTTTTAGTGTTGAACTTATAGAAAGGAAATTTTAGGAAACTTACACACTTGACAGTAAACTCAGATGTCACAGTTCTCCTTAAATGTTACCTCCTTCATAAAACCTCTGGATCCCTTTGCAGTTGGAATTAGTACCCCATCATTTCTGCCTTTCTGGTATTCGTTATTTCTGTCATAGCAGTGTTCTTCAACACTACCTTGGACCTAAGTATATAGATATATTCTCTGTGGAGAGAGGGTTTGGAACAGTAATTTACAAATGTTAATATAAAAGAAGCATATTCTTTTATCACCTGGGATGCTTACCTTATAACCAATTACTACCATGTACTTTCAGGACTATGATTGTGTTTAATTATGTCAGTCTAATAAGAAAAGAACAAAAATAGATTTGACATGTACAAGTGGTTCGTTTGTATCAAGCGAAGGCCAGATGACATCAGAGTGAACTAAATTAAAGCTTTGTAGTAGTTTGAGTAGAAAGAAATGGTGGCAATATTAAATTGTTCAGGGAACACTAGATTATAAGATAGGCATGCCAAACTCAAATATAACTGGAAAATAATGGGGAAGTAGCAATCAGTACCATATTCCATCATGTTGAGTACCATGATTTCATTTTAGCAAAAACGTCATATGGTAGCAGTTTGAAATCTATTAGTTTTGTGGGTTTTTAGGGGGGGCAGGGAGAGAGATGGAGACAGCATGTGCAAGTGGGGTGAGCGGGTGGACAGAGGGAGAGGGAGAGAGAGAATCTTTTTTTTTTTTTAAGATATTTTTTTTAATTTTATTTGACAGAGATAGAGATAGCCAGCGAGAGAGGGAACACAAGCAGGGGGAGTGGGAGAGGAAGAAGCAGGCTCCCAGCAGAGGAGCCTGATGTGGGGCTCGATCCCAGAATGCCGGGATCACGCCCTGAGCCAAAGGCAGATGCTTAACAACTGAGCCACCTAAGCGCCCCGAGAGAGAGAGTCTTAAGCAAGCTCCATGCCCAGTGTGGAGCCTGACTGGGTGCTGAGTCTCAGAACCCTGAGATCATGACATGAGCTGAAATCAAGAGTTGGATGCTTAACCAACTGGGCCACCCAGGTGCCCCTAGTTTTGTAGCTTTTATGTGCATACTTTGTAAATTTGTTTTGGTAGTATACTGAATTAGCTCTAATAGCAGGAAGAGTTTATCCTTATCCATAGTTTTACTTTTCTATGTATTTTGGTAATATAATAATTTTATTGATTTCAGTCTACCCATGTGTTCACAAGACATTTTTTTCTCCATTTGTAGGGGTCTATACATAAGTTGCTGAAACATTCTTATAAAGCTCTTTTTTTTTTCTTAAAGATTTTATTTATTTATTTGACAGAGAGAGACAGCCAGTGAGAGAGGGAACACAAGCAGGGGGAGTGGGAGAGGAAGAAGCAGGCTCCCAGCAGAGGAGCCTGATGTGGGTCTCGATCCCAGGACCCTGGGATCACGTCCTGAGCCAAAGGCAGATGCTTAATGACTGCGCTACCCAGGCGCCCCTCTTATAAAGCTCTTATCTGTGTTATGAGATGAGTTGTGTGTTTGGCTACGTCACCTATTAGACTGTAAAGTCCTCACTATCTAGTAAAGGCATAGATTATGTTTTATTCATTCTTGCAGTTCCCTTAGAGTCTGTTAGATTGCTTTGTATCCAATAGTGGCACAGTGGAAATTTATTCAATAAACTGTCCTGTGCTGGTGTGTCTCTTAACGTGATAATGACCAGAATGGATAAATACATAGAAAACATACAGAGAATATATATTTTAACAATTTGAAATTCATGCAGGTTAGTAAATTCTTCGTTTTAAATTAAATATCCCCTAGGATTTTGATCACTTACCATGTTGTATGAATTACCTGAAATTGATAAAGGATCTATAGGTTGGTAAGGGGAAAATGAAAGATTACATGGCAGGCTAGAACTGAATGTGGAGATGTAACCAGAGTGCTTCAGGGAGCAAGATGGTTCATTGTTGCAAAAATGTAGTTTTATTTTTATATAGTTAGGGCAGCTTGAGAGCATTGATTTCTCAAGGAAGAAGAAACACAGGAGAATGGAATGGAGAGGGATATGGGAAGTCACTAAAGACGCCATCTTCCACTTCTGTGGTACTGCCTGAAGCCACAGTGCCTAGGGAGTGGTCCCTTTAGTTTAGGTGGAATTAAAACTGGCATAAATTTTAAATCCTCTAGAGTAATATAGTCAGTACATTTTCTACTTTCTAATTCTGTTATATTAGATTTTTGCATGATGTTGCCACAGCATAGAGTTTACTTATCTTACTAACTTCTTAAATATCTTCCCATTTCCTACTAAAATCAAATTACCTATTCCTAAATTTCAAAGCCATTCAAAGTTAGCTTTGTCCTATCTATGTAACTTTCCAACACACAGATTTTTTTCTAGTCAGAACATTCTTTTTTTTTAGAACATTCTTTTTCTAAGAAAGATTTATTTATCTATTTTAGTGTGTGTGTGTGAGAGAGAGAGAGAGAGAGAGAAGAGAGCACAGGGAGGGAGGGGCAGAGGGAGATGGAGAGAGGGAGAATCTCAAGTAGACTCCCCGCTGAGCACAGAGCCCTGCACAGGGCTCGCTCCCATGACCTTGAGATCATGACCTGGTCTGAAATCAAGAGTCAGATGCTCAACCTACTAAGCCACCCAGGAGCCCCTAGTCAGAACATTCTTATAACTAGAACATAGAATGATGATTTTGTCTGTGTGTCTTTTTCCATACATCATTTCCTTTGCTTGAAGTGTTGTTTCCTCTTTATCCAGTGCCAATTCATTCTCAGTGGTCTTGTAATCTTTTATGACAACTGTGACCTTCACTGAGCTCCCTTTCCTCTCAACATTTTATCTTACTTCCTGTCCACAGACTTTTGAATTTTAGAATACCTGTTTGCAGTTCTATAGGTGACATTGGTACCTTGCTGTTCCATAGCACTAAACATGTCTAAACTTGAACACATTCTCTTCTAATTTCCCAGAAACTTTTTCCTCTTTATATATTTCCTGTATTGGTCAATGATATCAACATCCACTCAGCCACCCAAACCAGAAAAACTAGTTATCTTTAACTACTTCTTCAAAAGTTATTATCTGGTCTGATACCAAATCATTGCATGCAGTGTAATAATAAGAGCCAGTGTTTATGGAGTGCTCGCTGTGTGCTAGGTACTAATCTAAGAATTTGATTTGTAGTAACTCATTCGATCTTCCTAACAACTTTACTTATCACTCCTCTTTTATATAAGAAAGATGTGTATTTTCTAATGCAAGTACACACCACCACCATGAAGCTGTATATCCAAACGAAAACAATAGAAAACTTATTGAATATGATCAAGACTAATTTACAAGAAATAGTAAAGATAGAGGGACATATTAAATGATACCAGGGGATGAAATTAGTAAAGTCCATATTGGGAAACTCTAAAAAACAGAAAACCTATTTTCTTCAACTAAAAATATTAATGGCATGGGATGTAGTGGGAATAGTTACAGATTAAAACAGATTTGAGGCACATGTCAGCCTATTCTAATGTATATGTCATATTTGAGTCCAAACTCAAACAGTTTAAAAATATGATAAGACAGGGGCGCCTGGGTGGCTTAGTCATTAAGCGTCTACCTTTGGCTCAGGTCACGATCCCAACGTTCTGGGATCGAGCCCCGCATTGGGCTCCCTGCTCAGCGGGAAGCCTGCTTCTCCCTCTCTCACTCCCCCTGCTTGTGTCCTCTCTCTTGCTGCCTCTCTCTGTCAAATAAATAAATAAAATCTTTTAAAAAAATTATAAGACAAAGAAATGTATACTGATTCAATATTTAATATTAAGGAATTATTGTTAAAAAGTATTGTAGCTGTGATAGTGGTGTTTGGCTGTTTAGGTAAAAAGCACAGGTCTTTACCTAAAGGCATAAGCATATATGTCAGAGGCTTGAGAAAAAAACTGCTTCCACCAATCACTTTTTTTTACTTGGTCTCTGATTAAAGGAATGACAAAACATTTAGTTCAATAGCATTTATTAAACATAAAATACAATTTGTCATTTTACTAATGCACAATTCCACAAAAAAATTCACTATGGTGTCATGTTTTCTCAATATTCAGTGTTTGTTTTACAGAAATATGGGTAGTTGAAGGGAATAAAAACTAATATTTCTAGAACTTCTATAAAAATGATGATGATGATAGTCAACAGTTGAGTACTTAATTATGTGCCAGCCACCCTTTATGAGGTTATTGTTTTAACTTATTTCATCCTCCTAACTTCATGAGGGCAGTACTGTTATTATCCTCATTTTATAGAGGGGAGAAGAGCTCTAGAGAGGTTAAACAATTCCAGAGTTACATTGTTGTTAATCGGTGAAGTTCAGAGTTAAAGCCCATTCAGGTTGACTTGTGTCTTTACTATACTATTTTTTTGCCATGGTGCTATTAATATTTATCTCATTTACTTCATTTATTTTGGAATGTCTTAATTTCTCCCTCATTTTCAACATATAGTTTTGCCAGATATAGAATCCTTGGTTGATAATTGTTTTTCTTTTAGCACTTTAAATATGTCACCTCACTGCCTCTGGCCTCCATGCTTTCTGATGAGAAATTGGCTGTTAATTTTATTGAGGATTCCTTGTAAATGATGAGTTGCTTCTCTCTTGCTGTTTCAAGATTCTATTTTTGTCTTTGTCTTTCAATAGCTTGATTGTGTCTCAGTGTGATTCTGTGTTTATCCTTTTGGAATGCATTGATCTCTTTAGAGGTATAGATTTGTGTTTTTTTCCCAAATTTGGGAAGTTTTCAGCCATTATTTCTTCAAATGTTTTTCTGCCCCTTTTTCTCTTCTCCTTTTGAGACACCCATAATACATCTGTTCACTTCTCCATACTTTTTTCTTTCTGTTCCTCAGACTAGATAATCTGAATTGGCCCATCTTCAAGTCTCTTGGTTCTTTTCTATGTCTGTTCAATCTGCTTTGAACCCCCCTAGTGACTTTTTCTTTTCACTTATTGTACTTTTTAACTCTAGCATTTTTATTTAGTTTCTCTATAATTTCTTTGTCTTTATTGATATTCTCGTTTTGTTCAGATATTATTTTCCTGGTTTCCTTTTGTTCTTTGTCCATGGTTTTTGTTAGCTCTTTGAGCATAATTAAGACTGAAAATTTGTTGCTAGTGGAACTGCCCTACAAGAAATGATAAAAGGAGTTCTTAATGCTGAAATGAAAGGACATAGACAGTAACTAAGAGCCATATGAAAAAATAGAAAAACTCTAATAAAGATAACCACATAGGTAAATAGATAGGGAACGTAGTGCTTTGAAGGAAAAAAATAGAAGGTCAATATAGCTAGAGTACAGAGAACAAGGATTATGGTTTGAGATTAACAACCAAAAGATAAAGGGCATTGTAGAATAAGAAGGTGTTCCCCCCACCCCCCTTTACCTTAAGAGCAATGAGAAATGTTTGAAGTGTAAATTAAAGTTTGAATTGTCAACAACCCAATTTCAATTGAGACTCACAGAAGTTGAGCAACTCACCTAAGGTCATACAGTGATCAAGAGGTAGAACAAGGGTCATAATCCAGGAATGTCTTGATCTAATATCCTGACTACTGCATTTTTTAAAATACAAATTTAAGAAATATTCAAGAAATTATAAGCTTGAAATTTCTGTGGCCTAAAATTGTTCATTATTACTTAGCAAATGATAACAAAATGCCAACTATGTTTGAGGGATGTGATTTTTACTTGTTCCAAATGCAGTCATGGTCATATTAATTTCTTTTAGCTCTGCTTGTGACTGACCTATTTCTCCTCAGTAAACAGGTGAACCCATGACGCTCAGTTAGTGACCATTATAACAAACATATATTTGATCTTTTCCTATGATTTCTTCCACTTTCAACTCCTGTCCTCTAAAGGAGAATTGACAATGAAGGCTAATTGTGTGCCAGACAGTTTCCAAGTATCATTTTATCTTATACTTACTGATATTAAGTAACTATTCCAAGTTGACATAATTAGTAATTGGTGTAACTGGGATTCAGATTCATACTTCTCTAAAGTAAAGGATGTACTTAAAGATTCTGCCTGGGGAACTCTTCCCTAGCAAGGAATTGTGAGCCATTCATTCATTCAATCAATCAGTATATTATCTGCTTCACATTCAGTCACTCATTTATTCATTTATTTAACAAACGTTTGTGGAACACTGACTTATATGCTTCTACCATCTAGCTATTGTCGATATTGTGGTCAATAAGACAAATTTCCTTCTGTTTACTTTTATCAAGTTTACTTTCTAGTAAGAGAGCAGAAGTAAATAAATACATAAAATATTTTTAATAATTGATAAGATCTCCTAAGGAGGGTGAAAACTAAGGAAAATGTGATAGCACATATGGGGCAGGGTAGAATTGAGGGCAGTATACATATAGAAGTCGGGGAAGGCCTCTGTGAGGGGGTAACACTCATACTGAGAAATCATCAGCAGAAGGAGCCAGCCATGTAAGGATCTGAGGAAATAAGAATCACACTGCTGAGACTAGGATATTGTAAACTAGGGAGTAGAGGTAGGCAGATGTCATCAAAACTAGTTAGAATTTTTTTCCCAATGTGAAGAAAAGCCACTGGATGTCTTTAGGTTGGTGGTTGATTTTATTTTCCTTCATCTCATGTTTAATTTGAAAATGTTCCATATTCAACTTTTCTCCTATTGGAGGCTTTTAAAGAGGAAGACATGTCTAGTACATTGATGGCTTTAAACCAATATTATAAATTCTTTATGATTTATATTTTTGGAGGTATTCTGTCTTCTTATTCTTAAATTATATATACCATTGCTTTCAAAATTAAGCATTTCCCACCATCTTAATGAGAACTTCATAGATATGCATTGTCCCTTGACTCTAAACATTACATTGCGCCTTTTGAATTACTTAGTAAATTTCCAGAGATAGAAAATACACTGTTTCTAGTCTTTTCTTTAGGAACTTAGGATCTAGTGAAGAAACAAACACACAAACCAGTCATTATAGATGTGGTAGATCCCATCATAGAGGTATATATACAATGTTTTTGGAATATGGAAAGAATGGTGTGATCCCTGAGGGTGGGAAAGCCCTCATCAAAAATTTTCATTGTACAGAGATTTTCCATTATGCTTTTTGAAGCATAGGAGGGGCTAGGTATCACTGTTTGAACAGTGATGCTTAATGCTACAAAAAAATCTTTAGAAAGTTTATGATGTCCAGCTATATAGCAAAATAAATAAGTGGTACCTGATTTAGTATATATGAGAAAGTCAAATTTCTTTTCTCAGTGGAGGGTGAAAAAGCATTCATACTGCCCTTTCGCCCTTCTGTTTTTCTCTCACCCTTTATCCTTCATTTTTGTTAAGTGTACATGAGGTGGGAAGAAGATGAAATAAGTTTTGAAGGAAGGTGTCATAGCAAATTTGGGAGGGGTGTTTGAGGGAGGAGGTGTGATTATAAAAAGGGAATTTATTAATTTTTGAGCTGGTGATAGCCTCTTCTGATGGTCCTCAACTGGGAGCTTAGATCTTTCCCCCACTCAAAATCCCAGCTAGATATATAATGTTTCCTATCATAATAATAAGCAGGCACTCTCAGAAATAAACATTTGAGAGTGATATGAGACTAATGTCAGTACAACTGGAATGAGCAACATGACACTAGCAAAGAAAACTACGTGCTTGGTAAGTCTGTTGGTCAAGAATCAGAGGAAGGATTCCTAGAAAATAAAATTGTATGAAACCTAGGCAGATGCCCAAAGAGAAAGTACCAACTTACAAACAAATGAAGAGTATCCGCATGTCAGGATATGAAGAGAAATGAAAGCAGTACAATGTAATTTAGAACATAAGTATGCTGAGAGAATTGAAGGAACTGAAGGAGGGGGTGTTATTTCCTCCTTAGCAGTTAAGTATTCACTCAAAAAAAAGAGTGTGGTGTTGTACAGTGTGAATATCAAAAGAAAAGGTAAAAGAAAAATACTGCAGACTTTCAAGGAAGGGTAGCCAGTCTTTATATAATAAAAAATGACCTTTAAAGTTAATTGTACGAGAGTGATTATCCCTGAAACCAGCATCTTCCAATAGAAGATGATTTTTTGTGTGGAAAAAAATTCATGAGACTGAGGGAAGAGGGCAATAGGTAGCTTGAACATATATATTTAGTTTGGCTAATTGCTGAAGGCCCACTAATTTGATAGAAAAAATGCATTTTAAGAAAACATAAAGAAATAGGAGAGGGATGAATAGCAACAAAATTCTGGAAGCTGGAGAGTGGACAGATGAGTAGTAACCAATTTAGAAGAGTGAGAGAACTGAATAATTATCTGACAATGAAGAGAGCTGGGAAGAAATGCAGTTTATACCTTTGAAACCCTTGAGGACTTGGGAATGATCAATTCCAGGTATCTCTGGAAGAGGCAACAACTGGTGGGGAACAATTTATAGGTACAGGTGAATCTTTAGAGACAAAGACTATATGAAAATGTAAAATGTTTATTAAACATTCATTAACCATAGAAGTCCAGGTGTTTGGGTGGCTCAGTCAGTTAAGCACCTGCCTTTGGCTCAGGTCATGATCTCAGGGTCTTGGGATTGAGCCTCGCATCAGGCCCTTTGCTCAGCAGGGAGCCTGCTTCTCCCTCTGCCTGCTGCTCCCCCTTGCTGAGCTTGCTCTCTCCCTCTCTATCTCTCTGTGTCAAATAAATAAAATCTTTAAAAATAAATAAACATTAAAAAGCCCATTTCACCAGTTATATTCTTAAGATCTTCTGTACTTAACACAGTTGGATGCCTCCTTCATTCAGTAGAAGACTGGAGGCTTATCCTCTGGAGTGGATAAAATTGAGGGTCTTTGGACTTTAGGTAAATGAAACACCTTTGTGGGGAAGGACGTCAAAGGAGATGGGGTTTGAATGAAGGCTTATTATATACTGAATATTGTGATCTCCCAGTCACCCTTGCTAACTTGGCTCTTATAGAAAAACCTAAGGATAAAAACATCAACGGGATTCCCAAGTGAAATGGCTTAGCCAGGTGAAATCCACAGTTGACAAGCCTCATACAAGTTGACAAAATTTCCAATTGAGTTTTTAATGTTCCATTCTATAATATGAGTGAATATGCAAGGGTCATCAGATATTTGAAGAAAGCCTGTGTTAGAAATACAAAAGACCTAAACAGATAAGTAGAAAAAAAAATTAGAGGAAACAGAGACTCTACAAGAGGAAGAAGACTTAAATAATTAGTATGATTAATATCTTTTAGAGAAGTAAGAGAAGACAATGTGATGTGTCCATGTCGCAAGAGTTTGCTATAAAAAATGAGTGGGCAAAAACCAGAAAGCTCTCAGAAATTAAAATATCAAATGAAAAGCTTACTTAGAAGGATTAGAAGATAACATTGAGGACATCTCATAAAAAATAGATAAGAGGAAGTAGAAAACAGGAGAGAAATCATTATAGGATCAAGACAGAAGGTATAATCTGAATTATAGGAGAGAAATATATATATTTCTGTAGTATTTATACATAATATATATTATTTATATATAAAGAGAGGGAGGGAGGGAGGGAGAGATGGGGGAAGGGAGTAAGAGAAGAAAAAAATTGAGGGAGGATATCTGTAATAAGTAATTACAAATTTTTTTCCCCCTCATACAAAAGACTTGCATATTTTAAATGTTCTTAACCCTGGGGTACTTATCTTTTCTCATTGGAAAAGAACTTGATCAAGTCCTGTTTGCTTTTTTTTTTTTAACTTTCTTTTTATTGAGGTGAAATTCATATGACATAAAATTTACCATTTAAAAGTGAACAATTTAGGGGCGCCTGGGTGGCTCAGTCGTTAAGCGTCTGCCTTCAGCTCAGGGCGTGATCCCGGCATTCTGGGATCGAGCCCCACATCAGGCTCCTTCGCTGGGAGCCTGCTTCTTCCTCTCCCACTCCCCCTGCTTGTGTTCCCTCTCTCGCTGGCTGTCTCTCTCTCTGTCAAATAAATAAATAAAATCTTAAAAAAAAAAAGTGAACAATTTAGGGCATTCATGATGTTATATCCTGTCTGTATGAATTTACCTATTTTGAAGATTTAATGTAGATGGAATAGTACATATATGAAGTCTACATATATGTTTCTGGCTTCATACACTTGTTCTGGAGGTTCCTCTACCTTGTAGTGGGTATCAGTATTTCATTCTTATTTGTATATGAATAACACATTGTATGTGTATACCACAATTTGTTTATCTATTCATCCATTATGGACATTTGAGTTGTTCCACTTTTTTCATGCTGCTATGAACATGTGTATATTTGTACTTGTTTGAGTATCTGTTTTTAGCTCTTTTGAGTAGGTATCTAGGAATGGAATTGCTGGGTTAGATGTTAATTCTATGTTAACTGTTGGAGAAACCACCGAACTGTTTTCCCCAGCAGCTGAATCATTTTGCTTTCCCACCAGCAATGTAAAATATTTCCAATTTCTTCATTTCCTTGTTAATATTTGTTACTTGTATTTGTTTATTTTTTAGTATTATAGCTATGCTAGTGGGTGTGAAGTGGTACCTCATTGTGATTTTGATTTGCATTTCATACATTACTAATGATTTTGAGTGCCTTTTCAAGTGGTTATTCGCCATTTATGTATCTTCTTTGGATGTATATTCAAATCTTTTGCTCATTTTTAAATTGGTTCTTTGTCTCTGTGTTGTTGAGTTTTAAGATTTCTTTATATATCTTGAATATTAGACTTTTACCAGATACATGATTTGGAAATATTTTCTCCTAATCTATAGATTATCTTTTCACTTTCTTAATAATACTTTTGATCCCCCCAAATTTTAATTCTTTGAAGTCCAATTGATCTGTTTTTTTCTTGGTTACTTGTGTTTTTGGTATTGTATTTAAGCGCCCATCGCCAAATCCAGGTTCTTGAAGATTTACCACTCTGTTTCTTCTAAGAGTTTTATGATTTCACTTATGTTTAGGTTGTTGATCCATTTTCTAAGATTTTATTTTTGAGGAATCTCTTACACCCAACATGAGGCTCAAACTTACACCCCTGAGATCAAGACTCCCAGGCTCTACCGACTGAGGCAGCCAGGTGCCCCACTCCATTTTGAATTAATTTTCATATATATTGTGAGATAGGGGTCCAACTTAGTTCTTCTGCATATAGATATCCGATTTTCCCAGCACCATCTGTTGAAGAGACTCTTCTTTCTTCCACCGAATGGTCTTGGTGTTCTTGTCAAAACTCAAGTCGGGGGGTGCCTGGGTGGCTCAGTTGTTAAGCGTCTGCCTTCGGCTCAGGGCGTGATCCCGGAGTCCTGGGATCGAGCCCCACATCAGGCTCCTCTGCTGGGAGCCTGCTTCTTCCTCTCCCACTCCCCATGCCTGTGTTCCCTCTCTCAATGGCTGTCTCTCTCTCTCTCTGTCAAAGAAATAAATAAAATCTTTAAAAAAAAAAAAAACTCAAGTCGGCCATAGATGTATGTGTTTAATTTCTATACTATAAGTTCTGTGCCATTGGGTATATATGTTTGTCCTCACACCAGTGCCACACTGTTTTGATTGTTGTAGCTTTGAGGTAAGTTTTGAAATTGGGAAGTGTGAGTTTTCTAACTTTGTTCTTCTTTTTAAATATTATTTTGGTTATTTGGGGCCACTTGAAATTCCACATAAATTTGAGGATTAACTTTTCTATTTCTATAATGAAGAAAGCTGTTGGAATTCTGATAGTAACTGCATTGAATCTGTTCACCATCTTGGGTAGTGTTGCAATCTTAAAAATACTAAATTTTAAAATCCATGAGCATTGAATGTCTTTACATTTATTTACGTCATCTTTAATTTTTTTAGCAGTGCTTTGTAGTTTTCAGTGTATAGGTCTTTCACCTCCTTGGTTAAGTTTATTCCTAGGTATTTTGTTCTTTTGGATGCTACTGTAAATGAAATTGTTTTCTTAATTTCTTTATTGGATTGTTCACTGTTGGTGTATAGAACATGTCTGATTTTGTGTGTGTGTGTGTGTGTGTTGTGTGTGCATGTGTATTCATCTTGTATTCTGCAGCTTTGCTTGAATTTGTTTATTAATGCTAGTCAGGGTTTTTTTGATCTTCAGGATTTTCTATCTTTGGGATCATGTCATCCACAAATAGAGATAGTTTTACTTTCCAGTTTGAATGTCCCTCCCTTCCTTTCTTCCTCCCTCCCTCCTCTTTCATCCCTCCCTCTCTCTGTCTCTGTCTCTGTCTCTCTCTCTTTCTTTCTTTTTTTGCTTAATTACTCTGGCTAGAACTACCAGTGGTGAAAGCTGTAATTCTTGTCTTCTTCCTGATCTTAGGAGGAAGGCTTTTAGTCTTTCACCATTTAGTTTGATGTTGGCTGTTTTTCAGAATTTTTTCATGAATTCAGAATTCCATTTTCATGTTGAGGGAGTTCCTCTATATTCTTAGTTTTCTGAATTGTTTTTCTTCTCAGGAAAGAGTGATGGATTTTTTCAAATGTTACTTCTGTGTCAATTGAGACACTAATGTGATATTTACCCCTTCTTTCTACTAATATAGTATGTTATATCAATTGATTTTCTTGTGTTGAACTATCTATTTATTCTTAAAATTTAATTGCCTTCTCTAGTAAGATTTTTCTTACATTCCCAAATTGATTAAAACATCAGTTCTTTCACTGTGCTACTCTCTAGGATGGAGAACCTGATTATACTTTTATTATTATTGCATCTAGTTATTGTTTGTAATTTGTTTGCTTACATCATTTTTAAGATTTTTAAAATCCTAAACCTTTTTTCTAATAATGTGTAATCTTATGGAGCTCTTCAGGAAATATAATCTCTAGTCATTTTTTGCATAACTTTTAATAAGTTGATTTTCAGTAAAAATTTTATATATTTGATCAGTACATTAACAAATATAATATCCTCATTTGAATTTAATCTTTGATAATTTTTTAGTATATAAAGACAACTGTTTGGTTTTTTTTTTCTATTTTGTAAGAGACACAATGTTATTATGTTTTTAATTATGTAAGACATACTTTATCAACTTTCAAGTCTAGGCTTCTCTGTATAAGCACCTAAAGGCATCTTTTTTAACACAAAATTTGCCATGCTAACATTTCTAATTGTATAGTTCAGTAGTGTTAAATATACTCACATTGTTGTGCAACCAGTTTCCAGAACTTTTTCATTTTGCAGAACTGAAACTCTGTACCCATTAAACAAGTTTTCATTTCCCTCCTCCCTCCATTCCTGGGCAACCACTGTTCTACTTGCCGTTTCTGTGAATTTGACTCTTCCAAACACCAAATATAAGTGGGATTATCTTTTCTTTTTGCTGAATTATCACTTTATGTCCTCCTCATTTTCTCATTCCTCTACTAATGCACTTCATGCTTTTGTTTTTTAATTAAAAAAATGTAAAAAAAGCATCAAAATCACCATAGCAACTATATCAGTGTTCAGCTGTGTGATACAGGGATTGAATATCAGGAGCACTCATCCAATTGTCACTTAACCACCACACATGGTATACATTTAAGGATCTCAGCCTATTTGTTTTTGCTTACTATGATTGTTATTTTATTTTATTATTATTATGTTATTTAATTTTACATTATTTTGTTATTTTATTTATTATTATAAAGAGATATTTAAACATGCTGTCACCTCATTTAAAAATACAAACACTTTGAAACAGTTTGTGAAACACCTTGAGAAGTTTCAACTTATAGTATTCAATTGTAAGCTCTTTGTGGACAAAACTGCCTTATTCACATATGTCTGTTCACAGTATTAGAACTTAAGCCCCCAAACTTGTTTCTAGATTCAGTTTGTTGGACTGAGTGGATTTTTAATGTCTTTGTGTAGTTATTTGCTCATGTGTTCAGCAAATTCATATATGATTTTACCTACATTATGAGTCAGTTACCTTCTATTAATTGTTTTCTATAGCACTATCTAAAGAGAGATTAATACATGAAGACTTGGGGATCAGATTACCAAATCACCATACCAGCAGTAACTCATTTATACCTTTGCCACAAAGATATGATCAGCATTTACTAAAGAATCTACTGGATAATTGCAGTAACTCTAGGCCACTTTACCGTGATTTTACTTGGAGAGGTGGAAAAAGAATTGATTTATTTTAGTTAAATGTAAATAATGAAAAGAGAATGTTCATATCTTTGAAGAGAGCTGGGTTCATTATTATCTGAAGTCGTACTTGCATTTTCATAGGAAACACTCTAATTATTTTTAACCCATTTTCTTTGTCTTATTTTAAGCATTGTACTGTGGTCTTTTTTGCATACTGAATATTGGACTTACTAGGCAAATTAAAAGAAAGTTTACTTTTAGTCCTCATACTCTTCAACTAAAATAAAGGTCTATTTTAAAAAGAAAGAAGTCATTTTGGAGATCAAAGTCTGTGAGTACATGGAAGTATTTTTCCCAAAGAATAAAAATTTACCATTTTCTTTTTTTTTTTTTAAAGATTTTTATTATTTATTTAGTCGACAGAGATAGAGACAGCCAGCGAGAGAGGGAACACAAGCAGGGGGAGTGGGAGAGGAAGAAGCAGGCTCATAGCAGAAGAGCCTGATGTGGGGCTCGATCCCATAATGCCAAGATCACGCCCTGAGCCAAAGGCAGACGCTTAACCGCTGTGCCACCCAGGCGCCCCTAAAAATTTACCATTTTCTAATATGTGCAGTACCTGCCAATTATATTATACCTTCAATTGACTATAATGTTAAGTATTGAGAATTAAGACTAACAAGCTCTGGGGCCTCTTGGTGGCTCAGTTGGAGGAGCATGGGACTATTGATCTTGGGGTTGTGCTTTTGAACCCCAAGTTGGGTGTAGAGATTACTTAAATAAATAAAACTTAAAACACAGTAAGTTCTAATATGCTGTTTTAATTATTTATTATAAGCATACTTAATGGAAGAAACAAGTTGCGTTACTAGAAGTTAACTTCCCTATTTTATATGTTTGTTAAATTTAACTACTTTCCTGAAAACAATTAAAACTGTTAGTTAATTTTAAAATTAGTTATGGAATACAGAGTATTTTAGAATATGATTTAGATTGTAATTTAATGCTTAGAAAAAAATTGTCTTTGTTTGTTTGTTCGACACATCCTTCTAGGAACACACTTTATAAATCCTCCATATATTTTGAATCATGACATCATAATAAGTAGAGAGTTTTCTTGAAATTAAAAATAATCATCATGCAAAAACAACTGTGAAATATGAATAAAATTTTAATTTGATTATGGCCTTTCTTGTTGAAGGAAACACTCTAAAATTTTTTCTCCTTTAACCAAATTTCATATCCATTACATTTTTCAGTTTATGCTTCAGGATTCATCTCCCCTTTGAATTGACGTTAAGGAATGAATTTTTTGGGGTGTGGGTTAGTCTACATCAAAAGGCAATTTTTTACGTTTCACTTATGTTCATTTTATCTCGCTAATAAAGTTATTATATGCTTAAACATGGAAACCGTATCTTCTTTTGCCTTTCCCTTAGTTCCTAGTACTACAGGTACTTAATGAATTAGCTAATGATTAATGCAGGATCAGAAATGCAGAGTTAATTCTGAAATTGCTTTTTCTATCTTTAGTTTTGTGGCAGTTGTGTTTGGGGTTGTACCTGTTAGGTGAAAATAAGCATACTTTTTATTTTTGGATGAAGTACTTTGTATTTCATAACTATGTACAAAAAATGCTAAATCTTCAATCAGTCTGGACTAAGACTATTTCAAAAGATCTCTTGCCTCTACAACTTCAGATTTATTCAGAAATTGAGATGCATGTTATATATAAAACTGAAAAGAATCTTAAAATCATATTAAGTCCAGTACTTTCATTTTGTAAAACCAAACCTTAGAGCTACTGGCTCTATGTTAGTTCATGGCAGAATCCAGCATCAGTGTCTAATCTCCAGTTCAGTGTTCTTTTTCTTTAAATTAGATGACTTTATTTCTTTTTAATGTATTCTTTTTTCCCCCATGTTATTTTAGAAAGAGGATCACATTTCAGGCCTCTTTCTGTTAATAGTATCACCATTTCCCACATCAGTATACGAATCCTGGTATCATGTTGGATTGCTCTCCTTCCTCTGGCTCTAGATCAAGACTTAAAAGTGCCTGTGCTCTGGCTTCATTATCTTTTGTATCCTTTGCATCCTTTTGCTTTCTTTGTTTTCCTTTCATTCCCGCCACCGTCCTATTAGGTCGTGTGTAGATGTTTCTCTAGTTTCTCTGTCTCCAGTATCATGTTTCCTCTTCTCATGTGTTGTGGATCACATTGCCACAGTAACGTATGTGAAATCATGATTTCTTTTCCCACACCTTTATTTATGCTATTCCCTTCTTTGGGAAGATTCTTTTTCTACCTCTGCATATATATTCAAACATTAGACTTCCTTCAAGACCAAACCCAAATCTCATTTCCTTTTTAATACAGGCCACATCTACTACCTAAATGGGGGCCACTTAAAATCTAGGGTCATTTAGTGTCTGTAATCATTTGACATCTAGATCATGGTATCCTGTAATAGAGTGCTACAGCAGCAAGAGACTTCACATGTCACCTGTTCTAGTCACCTCACTTTGTAGTTGCGTAAATAGTTTTCCTGGAGTTAAATGGCTAACATAAGCACTTGGAGGGTTCAGAGTAGAGATATAATTAGACTTCAGTCTCCTAACCTGTAATCCAGAATTCCTTCCTGTGTAGCACTCTTCCTCTCACTATAAAGTGCCTTGTTTTTTGAGTGCTTTTTCATGAGTTCATGTATAATTTCTGCTACTTGAAGCCAAGAGTCTTGTTTTAAACTTTTTTGTAGGACCCTTAATGTTTTGCGTATAGTAGGCCTTAACTGAATCTTTATTTATTTTATAGAGAATTACTTTCAGACAAAATTAATATTTTACTTAAATAAGGTTATTATTTCCATTTTTATACATACAAATGACCAGGGATTATACTGCTTTTATTTAAAAGGGATGAAAGAAGAATTATAATGGTTCTTGGAAGTTTGTATCTATTTCTAATACTTTAACAAACAAAAAATAGTAGGAAATAACAAAAATATAATTGAAAAATTCTCTCTCTTTTATTGCAAGGTAGATGGGTTTTACTTGTTACAATATTAAGAACGTTGATTTAAGTACAAAACTAGAAATTTTACCAACATTTCTTCATTGCTTTAATGTTTCCAGTTTCTAAGAAAACATTTTATATGAAATAATTTTCTAGCAGATTGTATTATGTGTAAATATGGTGTAGTTTTGTTGTCTTAGTTATTAAGCTGTTACTGAACACTACATAGTACAGTCTTTTCAGGTTTTAAAGTTTTATGAATATATTTGATTTAGAGCATTTAACGTACAGCAACAAGAATTACAGCAAATATATACACTTTAAAATTCTTTTCAACTCAGCATAAATAAAAATGGTACATTAGAGGGAAACTTAAATACCTATCAGGTGAATAAAGCATGGGCTTCCTGCTTATAGTTGGGGAATATATGTATCATCTGCTTTAGATGGCTTACAGAGGTGATGTCAAGGTGAAAGCAGGCCTGCAGAATGGTTGGAAATCATTGATATTCTGACTTGGAGGCTGTAAATGGCTCAGTGGCAGATGGAGTCTTTGTCAAGGAAGAAAAATGGCAGCTTTGGATCATCATAGATGTTTTGCTAGCCGCTCAGCACACAGGCTGTGACCTTCTAGTACTCAGGAGTCTTTCTTATGCTCTAATAAATTGTCCTCAGCTTTTATTCACCGAAAGTAGATAAACAGTACTTATCATATTTCAGTACAAATTGAGGTGTTTAATTATAGGGAGACATAAATATGTTTTATTATCTAGTTTTTAAAGAAATAAGCTTTTAAGGGAATGTGCATTTCTTCGTATCAAAAGTATTTCTCAGTTAGTTTACAAGAGGAAAAACAATAGAGTTTAACTGGGAAAAATTAATTTTGTAGAATCACAGAACATTAAAGCTAGAAAGTATTTTAAAAATCCTAGACAAACTCTCTCATTTTACAAATGAAGAGACCAAGTCTCAGAGACTGATTTAACCAAGATAACCAAATCATTTGCTGAAAAACACAAGGAACTGTTAGATTATTTCTTGTTATACATATAAAATATCTTTTGTTATAAAGGTAAAAGAAACTATTCTCTTTGAATAAAACTTAGAATATCACCATGTATACCTACTTACAGCAGAAGAGTAGATAATTTTAGAGACTTTTATTTACGATTCAATTGCACATACTTTTATTGAAAATAATTCAAGTTTTTTATTTTAGTCTGTCATCACTAGTTTGCAGTATAGAAAAATTTTTATTGAATGGGGAGAGTTTATACCTGGGTTATACAGTTATATATGCATGAATTTTCTTCTTAGTCCTTAATAAGAACACATTTAAATAATTTTTTGTTTAAATCAGAAGCAATTCAAATTTATACTTTGTGTTGACTTGAGTATTTTTAATACTTAATAATATGAAATATTGCATTTCATATTAAAATATGAATATTATGTTAAATATTAAAACATTTAAGGGTTTTATATAAAGTGAGATACTTTGAAAAAATGTTGCATGTACCAGTGAGAATTTCTTCTAGTTTTTAGTGGAGTATATGTCTCCATCATGGGAGTATATTATCATGTGGAGTGTGTTCAGCTGAACAGCTGACCTATGTTAGAGTACATCATGACTCAGATTGAAAGTGGAAGCATTACACACCTAAAATCTACTAAAGCATTTGACACTTGCTGAAACTATAGAAAGGAATCACTGTCCCTCACAGAAGAAAAGGACCCTTTGCTCTAGAGGGTCAAGGTTGCTCCATTCAGTCCTTCCAGTTGGAGTCTTTTGTAAGCCAGTATCTAAAGAAGCGCAGTTCAAGAGAAATTTGACAATAATTGTACAGAATAATGCCTGTGCATTTTCTAAAGATAAAATTATACACAGTTTTACAAATGTTTTTGATTAGGAGATAGATTTGAAAGGTTAGTGTCGAAACCTTCCAGAATCTTGAAGTAAATTCTTGGTTTTGTTTATAAGTCTTATTTGGATAAAACTGGTCAGACCTTAATAGATACAATGTGGGCATGAAAAATATTAATTGTTAACATCATAAAGGAGAGTACTGTTCCTGTTAATGGCTATGTTGATATGTCACTATTTCACCAATTATCTACTTTATTTTATTATTTTATTTTATTACTATTTTTTAAGTAATATGGAGCTCAAACTCACGACCCTGAGATCAAGAGTTGCATGCTTAGAAGGGGGAATGAAACATGAGAGACTATGGACTATGAGAAACAAACTGAGGACTTCAGAGGGGAGGGGGGTGGGGGAATGGGATAGACCGGTGATGGGTAGTAAGGAGGGCACGTATTGCATGGTGCACTGGGTGTTATACACAACTAATGAATCATCGAGCCTTACATCGGAAACCGGGGATGTACTGTATGGTGACTAACATAATATAATAAAAAATCATAAAAAAAAAAAAAAAAGAGTTGCATGCTTTACCAACTGAGCCAACCAGGCACCCCCCATTATTTACTTTAATATGAAGTAAATAACCTCAGATAGAAGTTAAGTGATGATTACTAAATTATTCAACAACTAATTATTGAGTGCTTCGGACATGCAAGTGCTGGGGATAAGGCAGTAAACAAAATAGACTCTGTACTCATGGGGCTTACAGCCTGTGAACAAAAGGGATAATACTTAATAAATTGATATTTAATATGTTAGATGGCCAACCAACACTGAAGAGAGATAAAGCAAATTAAGGGTTATGAGTACAAGGGCTGTGGAATTAGTATTCGTTACAGTGTGGTCAGGAAAGGCCTGTTTAATAGGATGACAGTTTAACAGAGATCTTAAGAAAATGGGGGGAGCAAGTCATGCAAATATCTGAGTGAGGATTATCCCAAGGAAAGCAGTAAATGCAAAGACATTAATGAAGACTGTGCTTGGCATAATTGAAGAATAATAAGGAAACCAGCATGACTGAAGTGGGATGAGCAATGGAGAGTAATAAGTGAAGTTGTAGAAATTTCACATAAACCTACATTTAAGATTTAATTATTTTTTTTTAAAGAGAATATTTTAAAAAATTAGGTTCTGAGCTTAACCAAAGCCCACATTGTTGCTAAACCAATAGTCCCCAAAGTAGTCTTAGTAAGAGCGTTGGTTGTATGGAGTGAGTATTGCATGAAAAAAAAAATTCCATGGTCAAATAAGTTTGGGAAACATAGAGTTAATGTTAAACAGAATGACAAAATTTGTTTAACAACTCTTTCTGTGCATCTTTTAATGTGCTAATAAGTTTTGTGACACTCTAACTTGTTTGACCCTTCCTTCAAAGAGCATCTTATGGGACTGGTGTTTTTCATTGCTGTGGTAAATACTGTGTTATCCAATACTATAGGTTAGCTAAAGGTTAATAAAAGGATTTTCTGCAATTGCTATTTCATAATTTCTCTATTCACCTTAAGCCAACACCTTTCCCTGCCTGCTTTTTCAGCAAAGACTGTATTTCTTTATTTTTCTTTAAGTATTTCTCAAATCCATCCTTTCTTCTCTATTCATAATGCCTAAATCTTTAGGTAGGCTTGCATCATGTCTTACTTGGGCCGTCACTGTAGCCTCCCAGTTCGTGACTATGCCCTTAGTGTTGCTGTGTCCAAATTCATCATCCTCTCAGTGACAATTTAATTGACATCACAAATCTAACTAGATTATTCATCTACTTAAAATAATTTACTAGCTTCCCATCACACAGAATAAAATTTAATCTCATTTGCATGGCATATGAAATGTTCCATAATCTGTCTCCTGCCTACGCCCAAAATTTGGCCTAAATCTCTCATACTTAGGACTCTCCAACTTTAAGGCCATGTATACTTCCTTAAGCACGCAGTGGGTATATTCTTTGCCTTTGTTTAGTCTATTGTCTCTTCCTGGCACAACCTTCCTTCTGTGATTAGCCTAATTTTTCTACTCATAAAGGTTTAGAACAGATGTAATTTTCCCCAAGAACACTCTTAAGTTCTTCCTGGCTAAGTCAGGTGCACTGATGTATAATTCTGTCAAAGTACTTAAAAGAGTAAAATAAAAATATGTGTCTTATCCACTCTCTAGATTCTATACCTTGTCTGTATCTTAAGTGCTTCATACTTTAAGTGGATTCTAAATAAATGTTGAAAAGAGTTGAAGACCTTCTGATAAAATTATCAGATTTATCAATTTCCCCTTTTCCTAGTTCAAAATCTGTTTGGATTGTAAAATTAAATATAACATATAAAACTTTTAAAAGGAAACGTAAGGGAAAATCTATGGGACGTAACTTGGTGAAGAGTTCTTATATATGACACAAAAAGCATAATCCATAAAAGAAAAAATCAGTGAAGATCAGTAAATTGTACTTTATAAAAATTAAAACTTTTCTTTTTGCAAAAGACTCTGTGAAGGTCTATGAAAATACAGGCTATATACTAGGAAAAATTTTTGAAAACCACATATCTGACAAAGTACTCTATCTCGGGTATATAAAAACTCTCAAACTCAACAGTAAAAATGCCAACAGTCTGATTAGAAAATGGGCAAGGATATGAAGAAACATTTCGCCAAAGTAAATGTGTAGATACCAGTTGAATACATGTAAAAACGTTCAACATCACTAGCTCTCAGGGAAATGCAAAAATGAGCTATCACTACTCATGCATCAGAACAGCCAAAATAAAAGATACTGACATATATCAAATGCTGGCAAGGATGTGGAGAAATGGAACTTTCATACATTGCTTTTGGGAATATAAAATGGTACAACCACTCTGGGAAAGAGTTTGGCAGTTTCTCAAACAAAACAAAACAAAACAATAAAAAAACAACAAACACTAAACATACCCTTACAACATGACCAAACTACCACACTCCTGAGCATTCATCCCAGCAAAATGTACATATTTGTTCATAGCAGCTTTATTTGTAACAGCCAACATTGGAAACAACCAAAATGTCTTGTAGTAGGTGAATGGCTAAATACAGTATGGTGTGTCCGTTATCTGCAGTGCTACTCAGCAATAAAAAGGTTTCAATTATTGATACACATAACAGTTGGATAGATCTCAAGGACATTCGGTTGAGTGAAAAAAGCCAATCTCAAAGGTCACTATGATTCCACTTATATAAAGACAAAATTATAGAGATTAAGAACAAATTAGTGGTTACCAGGGTTTAGGGATGGTGGAGGAGAGGAGTTTGGGTGTAAAGGAGTGGCATGAGAGAGATCTTTGTGATAATAGAATAGTTCTGTATCTTGATTGCAATGTTGCTTACATGAATCTACGCATATGATAAAATGACAGAACTGTACATATACTTTGTAGTTAGTTTCCTGGTTTTGATATTGCACTATGGTTATGTAAAGTATAACCATTGGTGGAGACTGGGTGATGAATAAATGGGACCTCACTGTACTATTTTTGCAACTTTCTATAAATATATAGTTATTTCCAAATTAAGAGTTAAAAAAAAAAAATCTATTTTCTTCTTCTACCTCTCCATGCATCTCTGAGAAAAAAAAACTTTACGTCACAGCCCCATGTTCATTGCAGCATTACTTACAATAGCCAAGATATGGAAATAACCTTAGTGTCCATCAATTGATGAATAGGTAAAGAAAATGTAGTATTTTTATAAAATGGAATATTATTCAGCCATAAAAGGAAATCCTGCCATTTGTAACAACATGGATAAGACCTTGAGAGCATTGTGCTAAGTGAAGTAAGTGAGACAGAAAAACCAATACTGTATAATCTCATTTACATATGGAATCTAAAACAAAAGACAGACAAACAAAAAACCCCAAAATACAAAAACAAAAAGTTGAACTCATAGATACAAGAGGTATTTGGCTCAGTTGGTGGAGTATATGACTCTTGATCTCTTGGGGCTGTGATTTCAAGCCCCACATTGGGTGTAGAGATTACTTAAAAATAAAAATCTTAAAAAAGAAAAAAAAAGAAATATTGATCTAATAGGATGGGTTGGAGCCAGAAGAGGGTTCCAATAGGGATACTGCAACGTTCAGACTGTTGCAATAGTTTAGTTAGAGGTATTTGCCAGAGGTGGGGGATCGGCAAAATGGGTGAAGGTGGTCAAAAGGTACAAACTTCCAGTTATAAAATAAGTCCTGGTAAAAGCAAACAAACAACTATTCCACCTCCACATTAAACCTAAGAGTTTATTCATGGTTTTTTCCCCCTCTTTTCCTTTTCTTTGTCCTCTAAAACTTGTTTCATTATCATTCATAAAACATGTCCATCTTGTCCTGTCTTAAATGATAAACAAAAGTAAGTAAACAAAACCTTTGCTTCTCTCAAGTGGTTGTGTTTGTATATTAAAGATATACATCTATATCTATGTTAATATGTGTAGCTCTAGGTCATTTGTTTTAATTGCTGTATACTATTTTATTATGTAACCATTCCACAATCTTTTATTCATTTCCAATATTTCATTATAAAAATAGTGCTGCAATTTACATTTTTGTATGTGTCTCCTTACCCACATACATGAGAATTTTTCTGGGTTATATATGTAGAAGTGGAATTGCTGTGATATGGACTATATACAGTCTTAATTTTACTATGTATTGCTTAATGTTTTCCACAATGGTCATACCAGTTTACACCAGCAGTGCACAAGAGACTTCCTGCTCTACATTCTTGCCAACCTTTGGGATTTCCTTAACTTTTGCCTTCCCACTCCCTCTATAAAGAACCTGATATGAAGTCGAATAGTTTTTACTTCTATAATATACATTTTTTATTTCTTGCTCAACTTTGACTACCTAAAGTAAAAAAAAGAAAAAAAGATTCTTATCTTTCTTTTTCATCTTTGTATTTGACTCTATTGCCACAACCTTAGTCCCTCACCTCTTGGCTAAACTATTGCAACAGAGTGAATATTGCAGTTTCCCTATTGGAACTCTCTTCCTGTTGCAATCCAGCTCTAGTCCATCCTGTTAGATCAACATTTCTTTTTTTTTTTTTTTTAAGATTTTTATTTTTAAGTTACCTCTACATCCAATGTGGGGCTCAGATTCACAACCCCAAGATCAAGAGTCATATACTCTACCAACTGAGCCAGCCAGGGACCCTGTTAGATCAATATTTCTGATGCTAGTAGTTTATCATTATTCACAGTCTTAAATTTAAATACTTAATATGGTATTTAATGTTGTCTCCAATAAGGTCCTTAACTACCTTTTCAGCCATATCTTACACTATTTTCTACATATGCTTTATATACTAGCCACACAAAGATTACATTCATTTATTTATTAAGTCATTCAAACAGATATTTAGAGCTCTTACAGTGCTATACAGGTATGTTAACCCTTGAGTTCTGTAGGTGGTATTCCTATAAAATAAACAACTCATGTTTTTTTAAAAAAGATTTTATTGGGGCGCCTGGGTGGCTCAGTCATTAAGCATCTGCCTTTGGCTCAGGGCATGATGCCGGAGTCCTGGGATCAAGCCCTGCATCAGGCTCCTCTGCTGGGAGCCTGCTTCTTCCTCTCCCACTCCCTCTGCTCGTGTTCCCTCTCTCGCTGGCTATCTCTCTCTGTCAAATAAATAAATAAATAAATAAATAAATAAATAAAATCTTTAAAAAAAAAGATTTTATTTATTTGTTCGAGAAAGCGAAAGCACAAGCAAGCATGAGTGGGGGGAAGGGCAGAGGGAGAAGAGCAGACTCCCCGCTGAGCAGGGAGTCAGACACAGGGCTCCAACCCAGGACTCTGGGATCATGACCTGAGCCAAAAGGCAGATGCTTAATCCACTGAGCCAGCCAGGCACCCCAAACAACTCATGATTTTTTGTTAGGGAGCTTGCAAGCTGCCTCAAGTTATTCTTCAAATATACTCAGTGCTTTTCAGCTTCTGCTTCTCAGCATATGTCTTCCCTCCACTTATGATGCCATTTTTTCCAGTTGCTCCACCTGGTGCTCTTTGCCTTTTGAAATCCTATACACCTTTCAGAGTCTACTTTAGACTACGTGTCACTTTTCATGAAGCCTTTTCCGAAGTCCTCATTTAATTATGCTTCCATAGTTATATTGCTTTTATGGCATTTATTATATTCCATGTATTTGTCTTAACCCTTCTGGGGTTTGATAAGTAGAATATTTTGTCCATTCAGCTATATTGCCCTTGTAGCACTTACCATAATGTCTTGTATGTGGTAGGCATACTATTAACTAAAATAATTAAAGATCACATATTAATTAAATCCAGCTTCACCAATTAGAACAATTTGGGGAAAGATCAATTTGAATGAGAAAAAAATGCTTAATTATGTAATTTTACCTAGTGTTCTTAGTTTGAAACACCAAAGAATATATTAAATAGTAGGTCTCTATATAGTGATCTTTATAGTGACTTTGCTGAACGGCAAACTTTATTTGTGATAAGTATAACAGTGGTTCAGCTTGTTTTTAGACTCTAAGTAGTTTCCTTAAACTAGAGTTTTTCAAACTATACTCTGAGGTGGTTCTTTTGCGATGACTTGGCTACTGCTGGGTGCTTCCCCTGTGCCAAAGAGCAGACCTTTATTTATTTTTTTACTATACTGAGCTTCCTCACAAGATTCTATTTAAGAAAGAAACCCTCTGCTGAAAAATTTAAAATAATTTCTAAGAAAGTGTAAATACTTCCATTTTATCCATTTATTTAATACTTTCCAAGATCTTACAAAGAAGATACTATTCCTATTCCCTTTTTCTTTTATTACCACAAATTTCCAATCAGTAGTCCACATGAATTTGAGACTTCAAGTAATTAAGCAAATGGTAGGTAACGGGCTTTGAGTATGACAAGTAAATTGTTTATTCTTTGAATATTCTGCATTTTAATATGATTTGTGATGAGTTGTTAGAATAGCAGAAGTCACTGGAATTGGTATACAAATTTTTAGGTAGGCTGAAGAATTTTCTAGATCATGCCTTCTTAAATTCTAAGGTACGTAAGATTCTGATTCAGTAGGTTTGGGCTGGGGCTTGAGAATCTTCATTTCTAAGAAGCAGTTGTAATGTTGGTGGTCTGTGGATCACACTGGAGTCACAGGGAGCGATTATCAAGGGAGATGACCTTCCAAAGCCCATCACTGCATTTTAAGATTGCATTCTTTGCCCTAGTGAAAGTAGGTTTTCAGTATTGCTATCGACATTTGTTTAAACTGGCTATTTCTCTACAGTCTGATATATTTTGCCATTTTAATAGAAATTTCTGGGTTTTTCAGGGAAATACTTTGTGGATTAATCATCGTTCTGTGATTACGTGGTTCTTTGCTTAAAATCATCCTTCATGGTTTTTAAAGTAGTCTGGAAAACTATTAGACTGTCAGTGGCAACTTTCAGAGAGAAAGTTTTTAATAAGAAACATTCAGTTTACTTTTTCAACATAACTGTAATACTTGTTGACTTTTGTTATTTTGCAGGATATTGTTTGAAGTTAGATATTAAGGTATTACAAAAATAAAAATAGAAAACTTAATTTTGTTTGAGGCTGTTTTAGTTTGTATAAGTATTGCTATTTTTAAAAGTTATTATCATGAATTAGTAGCAATTATATACCACAGCAGGTTAGGCCGTTAATTTTATCTGTAGCACACATGAATTGAAAACCTAATTGTGTAAACAATCAACCAATAGGATGGATAGTCATTTAGTTAAATGGCTTATACTCAAAAAGATATAAATCAATTCTAAGGGACATTAATGTTTTTTTTTAAAGATATATAATACCAAGTACTTTCATAGTCTTTTGGACTTTTATAGAGAATTGTAATAACTAAATCATAAATTAAAATAATAAATTTTTAAGAAAATTATCAGAATTATTTACTTTTGATAAATGGAAATTGGTGATTAACTTTGTAGACCAGGATAGCAGAGTATTTTGGGGAGAAAATTATGATTTTAATCTAAAAGCATTAGAATAATTTGCATGCTGATAGTTATTATATCAACCTTACATTATTTCACTTAATAACTGTCAGTAGTGGAAATTGCTGGAGGATTTATATTATTACAAAAGTGACTTTAAAATATATAATTTTTGGGGGGTGCCTGGGTGGCTCAGTCGGTTAAGTATCTGCCTTCAGCTCACATCATGATCCCAGGGTCCTGGGATGGAGCCCCCACATCGGGCTCCCTGCTCAGAGGGGAGCCTGCTTCTCCCTCTCCCTCTGCGGCTCCCCCTGCTTGTGCTCTGTTGCTCTCTCTCTGTCAAATAAATGAAATCCTTAAAATATGTAAATATGTATAATTTTTAAGAACTTCTTATTAAGTAAGCAAGCACTAACATTGCTATAAAAGTCATCTGAAATTTATGTCAAATGTTGAAAAAAGTTTTTTTCAGACCTGATCCAATTATTTTGTATAGAAATAAACCTCCTTTGTTTCTTCTGGTAGCATCCATTGATTTTTTTTTTTTTCCAGAGGTACATTAATAGTGCTGATAGAAGCAGAACAATCGGAATTTACATTAAAAATAAATGTGATGAATAAAAAGCATTACACTGTAATATTATAGTCTTGATTTTGCTTTACCAAAGTTCCGAAATCTAAAGGACAAAAATACTGACAAGGTCAAGAAAAAAATGAAAGAAAGAACAAACGATGCAAAAAGAAAATGACACTGAGGTCTTGGTTTAATACATATGTATTCCAGGTTGATGGTTGATTTCATTAGCAAATCTCATTGTTATGCAATGTCTGTTCTTCTGCAGCAAAATGAATATTGTATTCTCACAGGCTCTGTGTGTATCTATTATGTTGCAGTAAATGAAAATATATATATTTGTAGCTTCCTTTGGTTTACTTTATCCAGTTTGCTTTTTAGGAAAAGAAAGAAAATTGAATTTTATTCTTTCTTTTGTTGTTAAATTTGTTCAAAAGCTTTTCAATTTATATGATAGATATATTTCCTACTTTTGTTCTTTGAGGTAAACAATTATAAGGTGGTTAATAATGTAACCATTTTAATTATCCTATAACTTTTTAAATGAGTAGAATATAATCTTGATAGATTTAAGGTGCTAATTAATATGAGTTTCATAAGCAAATGCTTTGTAACATATTTTAAATGTTAGTGCTTTTTCTTATTGCAAGAAAAATGTTAAGCAAGTGTACATATTATGCCAAATGTAAATACTGCTGCCTTTTGCAATAGCAAAAAAATGTACATTGAGATTACCATACTTAGACTGAATTTCATAAAATAGGAAATTCAGAAATAACAAATTTTGGTGGCTACACATTGGAAAAGTTCATTTAATAAGGGAGTAGGCTGCATGACTCTTTGGGTTACATATATGAGTTCAAATATGGATCAAACTATATTGGACACAGTTGTTATTCAATTTTGGTCATTTTGAGGTCTGACAGTTATATAAAATCTGTTTGGTTTTTGGTAGTGTTCTCAAAAGTTGTACTTACAATTAAAATTCTTTTGACCATCTTGAAAGTGGAAAAGCCTAAGGTTTGATTTAATATGGGTTGATTCTATCCACCATTTAGAAATTATGTATATGGGGGTGGCTCAGTCAGTTAGGCATCCGACTCTGTATTTTGGCTCCGGACGTGATCTCAGGGTTGTGAGATGGAGCCCCACACTGGGCTCTGTGCTGGGCATGGACCTGTTTAAGATTCTCTCTCTCCCTCTCCCACTCTGTACCACCCCGCCCTGCCGCTCTCTCTTAAAAAAAAAAAAAAAAGAAAGAAAGAAAGAAAGAAAGAAAGAAAGAAAAAGAAAGAAAGAAAGAAAGAAAGAAAGAAAGAAAAAGAAAGAAAGAGAAAGAAAGAAAGAAAGAAAGAGAAAGAAAGAAAGAGAAAGAAAGAAAGAAAGGAAGAAAAAATAAATTACCTGTATGGTAAAAATTGGTGTCTGGCTCACTCAGTGCAATCCTAATAAATATCCTGGTCATGTTGAACAAACATGAGCTATAATAAATATGTACAGCAGTTTATTAATGCATAAGTTAATTTGTACTTATGGTGTTTGCATTTTGTGATTCATAGTGAGTAATATAAAATGAAGAATTTCAAAATCTAGTAAGGGAGATCCCTAAAATAATTAGAGAATAATATAAAGCTAAATCAGGTAGGGAAAGAAGGTTTTATGGGCCCAAATAGGCTCTGAGAGAGGAGCATCCTGAATGTGATAAGATCTAAACGGATATTGAGATGAAGAAGCAATGGGAAACAACATAAACCTGGCGTCTTTGGGAGACAGAGAAGTGACCAACCCAGCTACAATGGAAGACAGGATTTGCTCCTACTTATTTGCCACATGTGAAAATCAGGTTGTAGTGTTGCTGAATTTTAGTAGTAGTATTCAGTCCACATATATGGTATAGTGAGATGTTACCTTTGCCAACCTTTTTTCTTGTATAATAAAATGAGAGAGATTCTGTTTATATTAGTTTTACAACTGTCTTTCCCCCCACCAATAACATAAAAAGCAAATGCTATAAAAGTATGCAAAGATTCATGCTGTAAAATGAATCTAAATTGGTGCAGACCGAATGAGAACATAGCAGCCTAGAAACCTTAAGTCAGATTTCTTTACTATAGTAAGAAATACCAAACTGAAGAGGAATAATAGTCATCATAGATCAGGTTTTCAGGCTGTTGGAGCTAGCAGGATTATAGAAAGCCCCTAACAAAGAAGAGAGGAACTGTTTTAACGAAAAAAGAGAATTTCCCTTTTAAGTGTCTAGACTTACCTAACTACCAGTGTTGTCTTCTCTTTCATCTGCTCTGGAAACACACTTACAGCTTGCATGTCCATTTTTACTTACTCATCCAGCAAAAGAACCTGAATTTAGAAAATGAAGTATGAATTAGGAATATGAAAGTGGACTGTGAATTTAACAAAAGATCCTGAGGATTACTGTTAGTGTTTATTTAAAAACCCAGATTAGATAAATTACAGAAGCTTTCCTAACAAATGGCTAATTTTCTGGTCATTAGTTATGACCTCAGCTTGTGCTGAGGAAATGTTAAAAGAAATTTTCATATGAAATTTGTTCTTTAATTTCTTACAGTAAAGATGCTGTTGAAAATTATTGTATTGTCCAGTGTTACATTATTGAAAAGTATAAAAGAAATTTCTCTCAATTCTAAGTACTAGGAAAAGCTTTGGTGCTTGTTTGTAACACATCTTACAGAGAATTAAAATTTTGTAATTTGGTTTTTTTTTTTTTTTTTTTTTTAAAGATTTTTACTTATTTGAGATGGAGCAAGAGAGAGAGCACGAACAGCAGGGGGTGGGGCAGTGGGTAGGGGCAGAGGGAGAGGGAGAAGGAGAAGCGGCTCTCCACTGAACAGGGAGCCCAACGGGGCTGGATCTCAGGAACCTGAGATCATGACCTGAGCCGAAGGCAGATGCTTAACAGGGAGCCACCCAGGCGCCACTAAAATTTTGTAATTTGATCTTGTTTCCCACTTTACTTTTATTGCTAGGAAGCTCAGAGCTGAACTACCTATATCTAAGGCAACGCCTTATGATAGGTATTTCTGTGTTTCAGGTTTACCTTGTGTTTCATCTTTCTTGCTTACCCTTGTTTTCCCTTTATTCATATTAATTTATATTTTGAAAGCATCTGTTCTACTATTCATATTTCTCCAAGTCACATTAAATTATTTTGGAATAAAATGGGCTATAAATAACCATGTAAAGCTTATTTATTGCCAGCAGAAGACAAGCAATAAAAGCAGGAATCTTTCTTCCTCCTTGTGTCCCCTCCCCTGCCCCCTCTCTTCTTTTTGTATGAAGTTCTTAAGTCATGGGTGACTAATCTTCTCTGTGGTTTCTTAGACTTGCCGTGGGGCAGGGGAATCCCTTTTGAAGCTTTTTGCCAGTACAGAGCTACCAGGTATAGTTCACTGTGCTGGGTATGACCAATACAAGAGTGCCTGACTTGAGAGAACAAGTAGGGCTGAAATACATCCTAGAGGAAGAAAAGGCAACGCAGAGGGGGTCTTTTTCTAATTCACAGGGTACCATATATATTACCCTGGTTTTTGACCCAGCCCCTTCAGCCCAGTTATAAACTCTTAATACCAAAACTTGCCGATTGTTGATAAAAGCCACCTTGAATAAAAAAAATTGCAAATTTATTTTCTTTACCTTTATGTTTTTATTTCATTATCCTCTAAATTTGACGTGTTATGGGAAACTAAGATAGTCATGAATCTTTGAAATAACTGAAACAATAATTTCTAATTTAAAATTTAGTTTTGGTTTAGTATATGAATCACAGTCAAGGCTACATATTTAATACGAATTATATCTTAAATTTTCTATAAAGGAAATATGAGCTTTGTTTCGCATTCTAGGTAACTATAGAATATTTGAATTATTTCATTTAACCAAGAAATTCAGCTGGAACTGAACTGGAACTGGAACTCTATAGTCATAGTTTTCTGAAAATTTGCTGTCAATTTCATGTCATTGTAGTAAAGATGGTGATTAGCGACTTGTGTTAATGTTTAATATTGAATACACACTCCTTTCAAATGACACATAATGTTTGTAATGAGACCTGTGCTGAAATTCTGTTCTCTTGGCACAGTTTTCTCTACTTGGGTGTTCTTTCTGTTGTTATTAATTTTATTGTCACTTTGTTTTGTTTTCTATTTCAGTACATTAGAATTTTATTTCACAAATAGAGTAAATATGATTTAAGTAATGTAATTTAACGCCTTGATATGATTATATTGTAAAAGGGTCGTTAAAAGCTCTTTGATTTGAAATTAAAGCATACAATGTTCCTAATAAGACACTGATACATGGCCTTAGTATATATAGAATTAAAATAAATGCAGTTTTGTAGATTAAGAAAAAGAATCTCCTAAATGTTTTCAAGTAGTGAATTGGTTTATCATTTTCACAGAATATATGTGTTTCTTTTATACCCTTAGTTAATTTTAAAAAACTCTCATTCAATTATACTGCAGATTTCAGAGATGGAAAAAACAGCAGTTTGAGGGAAAAAAACTAAGGACAAGAAAACTTTGTCTTCAAACTATTTTTTTAAAGGTGCTCACAGTAAATATGTTCAGTTTTATTTTCTTTTTGAAATATGAATTTTAAAGGATGCTGGGAATAGCTTCAAGTTTTGTAAACTTTTTGATTCATGTAACAGATTGTTTTTTTCAAAGACTGCCACATAAATTATAAAGCAATATTTTTGCAGGAGCTTGCTCTGATAAAAATAGGCTTATACTTTGACTAAAATTTAATTTTGGCCTTTAATTATAACTCAGAAACTTCTTTTATCTACTTTTTTGAAGCAGTTGAAATTTAAACACTTTTCCTTATATTTAGCAGGTGTTTTGAACAATTATTTTTAGCTTTTTTTTTTTTTTAATATATCTTATTGGCATTGCCTCGTTTTTTACAATTTGCTTGCCAGAAGTAATTTTTAAAACCTACTTAAACAGATTCGTTTTTCAAGCATTCCTTAATTATAAACTGTGTGCCTATGCATTTCAGGAATAAACCCTCCTTAAAAAAGGGAAGAAAGACAGAACTCTTTATTGTCTGTTAAAAAGAACGATTACTTGAGACATCAACCTTACCTGGCTTAGTTTTGTCACGTGAGCATTCACGTTTACTGGTGATCTAAGTGCTCCACCTGCCTTTCAGTTTGTTTACCAGGAAATCAAGATGTGTAAACTGCAGGAAGTACTATTTGACCCTCTCCGACAGTATCTCATTACAATAATTGCTAATCTCTGAATAAGACAGCCATGTTTTGTGAGTAACTGAGAGAGAGGTTGTGTTAGGTAGATTTTAGGTGTTTCAACAAATAGAGCGTTGTAAATGCTTCCTTGGATTATGTTTTCATGATAGCTTTTGATAAAAGACATGTGGTGACCTTTGGGGTCAGCAAAGCTAGGACACAATAGTAGGTATTCTTTCATTCCTTTTAACTGAAAAATATCACGGCTTGTTGTTTTGGAGTGCTGTCACTGCTCTGAATCGAAAGGATAATGGCTACTTCCTGATTAAACCCACTCTCCACAGTAAGCTGTTTATGTTACACTGTATGTCTTTTTCTCTTGTAAATGCAATAGTATTTGGTGTTTTCTTTACTTTTTATCATTGTCTTTTCATGGATAATTCTGTTCTAAATATTTCCTGAAGTTTAAGTTTACAATTAGAGTAGAAACTACTGTTTTAAGTTTGGAGAATTTTTTTAATGCGAAGTATTACTGTTTGGTAGTAACCATCTCATATACTTATTGTAGATTTTGGTTAAAGAAATTGGCTTTTAAAAAAAGACATTGAAATGATGAATTATATTAAACTGTCACTTTCTTGGCACTGAGGAAAATTTAAAAAATAACTTATGTGGTAAATCATATTAATTTTTTCAGGGAATATTTGGATAAAGTAATTTTGGTTTTGTTTAATAAATTTCACAAATCTAAGTTTGTCATAATTATTGTTGATAATTGTTTTAATTATTAAATTAAATTATTGTTCTTAAATTAGTTAAAAGATCCTTGTGATGTAAAAACAGTATTAAGTACTCGGAATATAAGAAGGAAATAATGAGCTTCTTAGTTTTAATCCTAAAGCTGGCAGCTACTCCATCTGTGGTCTTGGGACAATCATTTAAACTGCTTACCTCAGTTTTCGTGTCTACTGAGTGTTAAGTAAAATGTGTATGTTTGTTTATTTCTTTATGTTAGTACAAACTATAAAGAAAATTAGTTTTCACAAGTATTTTATAAAATGGAGAACTGACTTGGGAGATAGAGTAGCAGAACATTTAGAAGTCACACTAGACAGGGAAATAATAGAAAAATTATTTCTGTTATAAAACAATAGAAAAATTATTTTTATTCTAAAATAAGAGAAAATAGGGTTTAAAATGAACACTATATAATTGGCCTTTTAATTTGTACAGAATTGTTAGTTTTGCTTAGTTCTTAATATAACATTACAAAAAGATAATACTTATTGTTGGATACATGACTGAAATGAAAAGTGAAAAGCTTGGAGGTGATTTAGTAAAGAGTCACAAATGTACTTGAATCTTTTTCACAGAAGTCTTATTTCTGGAAATATGATTATTCAGAGCAGAGGGAGGAATGTGTGTATATATTAAAGGCCTATAAGTGTAGTTCATCTAAATAGTAAGATGTTTGATTTTTAAACTCTAGTATTAGGTATCCTGGCTATATAAAAGAAAACATATTATGAAATTATTAAACATTGAAGGCAGTTACCAAAGATAGTTTTAAAACCTGACATCTAGAAATACTTAAAAATATTCTGGAATAAAGTAAATATGATTTTACTTTTATTGAGAGAGGTAAGGTACCTTCTTTTGCAAAATGGTTATCAAAATTATTTTAGGTAACAGTTTTTAATATAAATCATTGGTGCTTTTTAGGAGATTCTAAAGATTATGGTTAGTGAATATTTTAGCTTATAGATGTCAATTATTGACTGCTTAATATATAACAATCACTGGGCTAATTCTCTTGTAGGAGATACAAACTTTTACCTTTACCCTTTTAGAGTTCTTTGTGCTTGGGCCTGAGAATTAAATAATAAAGATAATAAATAAGATAATACAAAAGATAAAAATGGAGATAATAAAGGTGCTTACACCTTGATTTAGATAGTTTTATTTTATTCATCAATTTATTAAATAATGCAGAGTACTTACTAGGTGTCAGGCACTGTAAGGAAGTACCAGCACTACTAATGGAAAGTAACATAAAATTCCTTGTTTCAAGAAACTTACAGTTTAGTTGAAAAGACAGAAAATTAACAGGCTATTTAGTACAGTTGATAACTGAAACAATAGTGGTCAGTGTGGGATGTTAAAGGCAACACAGGAAGTATCTAATATTTTCTTTCATTGACATATTTATTTGCATTTTTGGTGCTATTCTAGGTACATGGGATATATCAGTAAATAAAACTTTCAAAGCTCTCTGCTCTTGTGGAATGAATAGTGGGCATGCAGATAAACAATAAGCCTGATCAATAAAGTATATAGCACATTTGAAGTTGGCAAGTTTTATGGAGGATAGAAAAAGTTGAGCAGAATAAGAAGGCTATGATGGTGATGGTTTGCAGAGGTTGAGGGAGGATTTATAGAGAAGGTGGTACTTGAGCAAAGACCCAGGGATTGGTTAGCTTTGTGGAAATCTTTGGGAAGAGCCTTCCAGACAGAGGGCTTGAGGCAGGAGCATACCTGGCATGTTCAGAGTAGTGGACAGAGACCAGTATGATTGGAGCAGAGTGAGGGAGAAGGGAGGATAGAGAAGGTATTGACACAGGTAATGGGTGAAGAGTCAGATAATGTAGGGCTTTACAGACCCCTATAGTAACTTCAAGGAGCCATTGCAGGGCTATCAGTAAATCTGGCTTGTACTTTTAAAGGCTCACTCCTGTTGCTGTGTTGAGAATAGACTATATAGGGAGGCATTGACCACTAGTTAGAAGGCTCATAGAGTTATCTAAGTGACTGAAGTTTGATAGTCAAATTCTGGATGTTTTTAAGGTACAACCAAAAAAGTCTTTTTGATGAATTGGATGTGGGATATGAGAGAAAGAGAAGACAAATTGACTCTAAGGTTTTGGCTGAGAAACTGGGAAGGATGGTTTTGCCATTGGCTGTGAGATAGGGAAGGTATTTAGATGGAGCAACTTTGGGATAGAAATAGGCAATCAGGACTTTGTTTTTGGATGTGGTAGATTTTTAAGTGTCTAGTAGATATGCAGGTAGAGATTGTGAGAAGGCTTTCCAGGGGAGATACCATCTAAATTGAGGCTGAAAAATGAATTGGACTTACTTGGTCAAAGAGGTGCCTTCTGATGAAATTGAAGAGCATTCTTTATACACTTAAATGAATCTTAGCATTTTCTACTTTATGTATTTACAAACTACAGAGTAACATCTAAACGTCTTAAAAGTTATAGTATTTTTAAAAGTAATAAAATTGTTTATTTCAAAGAGCAATTTATTCTAGATAAATTTTCAGAACATTTAATTGCCCAAGGTCATTGATATATTAAGTGATGGGTCTGTATTCAAATCTAAATCTTTAAATTCTATTGCCTGTGCTCATTATTTTAAAAGTATATGGTATATTAAACTTTGTAAAACTTTAAACTTTTGTTTAAGGTCCCAGGGAGTTGTCTTTTTTTGTTATCCTTATTGTAACATAGTGATACCCTTGGGACATAAGGCTTATAGATTCTCCATCATAGAGTTAAGCCGTTTGTCGGGGTTTTTTTGAATGTCTGTACAACTTTTGGTACAGTTACCTATTATAGACAATCCCTCCACTCTTAGCCCTCTCCCCATGCCTAGTGCTTAATATGTGCTTAGAAAATTACAGCTGCTATCATCATCATCTTTATCCCGCTTTCTAATATGCTGTGACCTTGGGAATCACAATCCGAGCTTGTTGGAGTCGTGTAAATTATAAAACCTCAGAGATTAAGGGCATGAGGACTTTTTAATTAATAAAGAATGAGTTTAAATCATGTATTTATCTGATGAAAACCCATTTTTGTTTCTTTCCCTTTATTGGCTGTTTTCTGGGGAAGTGATTTCAATAAATAGCTGTGTTTCTGACTAGAAAAGCAATCTTCCCTGAGATGTCAGTGGATATTTTCACTGTAAAAGTGAATATAAGTCAATCTACTTCAGTAGGGAATAGAAACATAGTTGTTCATTGAAACAGATTTACTTTTGAGGTAATGATGCTATGCTTTAAAAACTTAAATATTTGCCTTTAGATCAAAATATAATTTATATAATTTATGATATGTTTTTAAAAACACACTGAAGAGAAGGTCATTCAGACATTCTGCAGGAAAGAAATATTTTTAAAAAAGCATTTTGCACATTTTTGAAAGTACCAATTAAAAACAAACAAAACAAAACTCCACTGTGGATTAAAATAGCCTATAAGCCTAACAGGTTATTTTAAGCATGTACTAAGGACATAAGTAGGAAATTTACCTAGTCTTTATATTTCTGTTCTATAACTGTATGGCTTTATTCCAAGTGCACTATATACACTTCTCAATTTTTTAGGCTATTTTTTTCAAAGGAACAAAAAAAATTTATCTTTCCTATTTCTTTTTCTAAAGTCTTCTTTTTCTTTCATTTTATACCCCAAATACGTATGTATAATTTATTTTAAGACTACTATAATTACTAAATGAGATATTTCAGTAAACACAAATTTTGGTTGGCTGTTGTAACTTTATTATTTGTATAATCTCATAATTTAGTTAATTCCATCAGGATTAGAAGTATATATCCTAAACATATCTATTTAGGCATAAAAAATACTAGTATATATGTTAAATGTTTGTATATCCTCCTATTTTGTTTTATTTTTTGTTTGGACAGTGTCTTTTAATTCATTTGGGGAAAAAGAAAAATGGTCAGTCAGAAATTTTTCTGGTTAAAGTATCCTGCCTATTTTTAATAATTATACTGAACTAAATCTATTACATCCTTGGTTAATTGTAGAGTGCCCAGAGAATGAGTATTCTGATTATTTTTTTTGAGACTGCATTCTCTTAACATTTGTTGTGGAAGTTTTTACTCTATGTATTTGTGCAAGTGTAATATCGAATTATTTTTTGAAGATTTGAAGATGGCAGAGAGTTACTGGGTCCTCTTTTGACAATTTGAGCTACTAATGTTGTTTGGTAAACAAAGTACAAACAAATATTAAATATGGGTCTTTATTTGATAATATGAGCAACTAATCTTGTTTTATCAACAAAGCATAATCAAAGACTAAATGTGTAACAGTAATTAAAAAATACTAGCAATGCCGAAAAGAGGATAAGATTAATTGCTGAGTAATATAAACAAGTAAAATATTATGATTTGAGAATAAGAGAAGGGTCACTAGGATGACCAAGGAAGGCTGGAAAAAGGAAAAGAGATCTGAACTTCAAGCATTGAAGAAAGACTTCAAATATTAATTTTCATTACACATTTATTAACATATTTCACACACTACAATTTATAATTCACCCATTTAAAGTATATAAGCCAATGTATTCCACATTATTAAGTTTTTTAAGTTGTGGAAAAATATATAATGTAAAAGTTGCCATTTTAACTATTTTTTAATTTATTTTTTATTTTTAATGATTTTATTTATTTATTTGACAGAGAGCACAAACAGGGGGAGGGGGAGAGGAAGAAGCAGGCGCCCCACTGAGCAGGGATCCTGACGTGGGGATTGATCCCAGGACCCTGGGATCATGACCTGAACCAAAAGCAGACATTTAATTGACTGAGCCACCCAGGCACCCCTTACCTATTTTTTAAAAAAGATTATTTGAGAGAGAGAGCAGTGCCAGGGCATGATGGCGGGGGAGGCAAAGGGAAGGAGAGAATCTCACGCAGACTCCCTACTGAGTGCAGAGCCCAGAGCCGTAGGCAAGGCTTGAGCTCACAACCCTGAGATCATGACCTGAGGGGAGATGAAGAGTTGGTTGCTTAACTGACTGAGCCACCCAGGCGCTCCTTCATTTAACCATTCATTGGTATTAATTACATTTATAATGTTGTACAATAGTCCCCACTTTCTATTTCCAAAACTTTTCATCACCCCAAACAGAAACTCTCTAACCGTTAAGCACTAATTCTCCATTCCCTCCCTTTCCCCAACCCTTGGTAAACTTGAATCTACTTTCTGTCCCCATCAGTTTGTCTATTCTAGATATTTCCTGTAAGTGAAATCATATCATAATTGTCCTTTTGTGTCAGGTTTATTTCATTAGTATAATGTTTTCAAGTTTCATCTATGTTACAGCACGTACTGGAACTTCATTGCTCTTTAAGTCTCAGTAGTATCCCATTATCTATCGATCTATCTATCTATCACAAATATGACAAATATATGTAGGTATGTGTCTATCACATTTATCCATTCATCTCTTGTTGGATTTTTAAATGTGGAGATTCCTGTTCAAGATAGTGCTTTCAATTCTTTTCAGTGTATGTATGTGCCTTGGAGTGAGATTGCTAGGTCGTGTGGTAATTTTATGTGTAGCTTTTTGAGGAACTGCCAATCTGTTTTCCACAGTACTATATCAAGCATTAACTTTTACTTTATTATATATAGAGTACGTAAAAGATGACACTGAATGAATACTGGCTTCAGCATGTAACATACACCTTTTTTTTTTTAAGGTTTAATTAATTTATTTGTGAGAGAGAGAGGGAGAGCACAAGCAGGGGGAGCTGCAGGGGAGAGGGAGAAGCAGACTCCCCACTGAACAGGGAGCCCAGTGTGGGGCTCCATCCCAGGACCCTGAGATCATGACCTGAGCCAAAGGCAGGTGCTTATTGGACTGAGCCACCCAGGCGCCCCACATATACTTTCCTTAAAAAGAAAAGAGAGAAAGGAAACATGTATGTGTAAAAAGCCACCTCTTAAAGTTAATTTTAATAAAATAATTAAACCTTCTGGTTGCATGTAATTCCAATTTTGCTGTAATATTTTATAGAACATATTCATTAAATTTCTGTTTTTCAGTTCCTAAGAATCTATTGTGAAAGGATAAGTATGGCCATTTCCACAAGTAATTAGTATAACTTTAGTGTAATTCTGCCCAATGTTCAGATTTTTTAGTTACCTTTTTCACATTATAAAGTAAAATCACTCTTACTTACATCTAACTAGAAAGTACTCCTAATACACCTTTTTTAGTCATTTTATATTAATTTGTTTCATTTATGTTAACATTTTATATTTTTAAGTCTTGAGAGAGAAGACTAGTGGCATTTCAGTAGACATTTTTGAGATGACTCTTAAAAGTATAAATTCTGGAATTCAGTGTGAGTTAGCAGAACAGTGTTTACCTATCTTTTTTAGATCAATGAGGGACCACTAAGCCAGAGACAGGCTTATTTCACTGGCTGGATAAGGTCATATAACCCAGGAGATGGGACACAGTAATGGAATAAGGAAACTTTTTGACCTAATTACAAACATCCCTAGGAAGGATATGTAATATAACAAGCACATAAATAATAGTGAATTACACTGTGGATTCAATATGGGAATAGTAATAACAGATGTAATTGGTCACCTTAATAAGTGCATTGTTTAAGATATCAGAGAAGTAATTTCTGGAAATAAAAGGAAGACTAATCAGAAGCTTCCTTTAAATTTCTCATCAGTTTGGGGACACCTGGGGGGCTCAGTCAGTTAAGGGTCCAACTCTTGACTTTGGCTCAGGTCATGATCTCAGGGTCATGAGATCAAGCCCTGGGGCAGGCTCTAGGCTCTGCAGGAAGTCTGCTTGAGATTCTCTCTCCCCCACCCCTACTTACTGAGTCTTTTCCACACATAAGTGGGAACTGAGATTGAGATTATGGGGTCTCTAATTCATCAACAAAGGTTAAACTTGGAGAAAGCTTTTGAAGAAAAAAGTTTCCACTTGGTTAAAACCAAAAATATACTTAATTGAGTATAGAATTGTGGTTGATTTAAATACTTTGAATAAGCTACTGAAAATTAAATAATTAGATAAAATATTTTAAATGTTGTGACATTGCTAAGCTGGTAAGAAAGTAAAGAATTTAAAAGGATCAAAAACTGAGTGAAGCAGAAAATTTAAAGAAGAGGATTAGAAGGCAATATGGTTAAAATGTCCATAGTATTCAAAGTGGTCTATAGATTCAGTGTAATCACTATCAAAATCTCAATGGCATTTTTTACAGAAATAGAAAAAACAATTCTAAAATTCATATGGAACCCTAAAAGATCACAAATAGCCAAATCAGTCTGTAGAAAGAAGAACAAAGCTGGAGGCATCACACTTCCTGATTTCAAAATATCAGATGAATGGATAAAGCTACAGTAATCAAAACAGTATAGTACTGGAATAAAGACAAACATATAGACCAATGAAACAGAGTAGAGAGTCCAGAAATAAATCCATTCGTATATGGTCAACTGTTCTTTGAAAAGGGTGCCAAGAGTACACAATAAGGAAAAGCTAGTCTGTTCAGTAAGTGGTAATGGTAAAACTGCATATCCGTATGCAAAAGAATGAAATTGGACCCTTATTTTACACTATACACAAGAATCAACCAAAATGGATTAAAGACATAAATGTAAGACCTGAGGCTGTAAAACTCCCAGAATAAAACTTAGGGGAAAAACTTCATGACATTGATCGTGGCAATGATTATTACAGATAAGTCACCAAAAGCGTAGGCAACAAAAACAAAAATGAGTAAGACTACATCAAGCTAAGACTCTTCTGCACAGCAAAGGGAACAGCAGAGTGAAAAGGCAATATATGGAATGGGAGAAAATACTTGCAAACCACATATCTGATAACGGGTTAATTTTAAAATATGTAGCTGACCCTTGAACAACATAAGTTTGAAGTGTGTGGGTCCATTTACACATGGATTTTTTTTCAATAAATACAGTGCAGCATTGTGAATGTATGTTTTCTTCCTAATATTTTCTTTAAGACTACAGTATATAATACATATAATGTACAAAATGTCTGTTAATCAGCTATATTATTGGTAGGACTTTTGGTCAACAGTAGGCTATTAGTAGTTAAGTTTTGGGGGAGTCAAAAGTTATACACAGATTTTTGACTGCATGAGGGGTCTGTGCCCCTAACTCCCATGTTGTTCAATGGTCAACTGCATAAGGAACTCTTATAATTCAATAGTAAGAAACTAATAACTAATAACCTGATTTAAAAATGGACTAAGGACTTGAACAGACATTACTCCAAACAACACATGCAAACAGCCAAAACTTACATAAAAAGATGCTCAGCATCACTAATCAGAGAAATGCAAACCAAAGCCACAAAAAGATAGCACTCCACACCTTTCAGGATGTCTATTATAAAAAAGAAGACAAGTGTTTGCTAAGATATGAGGAATTTGGAACCCTTGCACACTGTAGGAATGTAAAATGATACAGCCACTATGTAAAATAGTGTAAAGGTTCCTCAAGAAATTAAAAATAGAATTACCATATGCTCCAGCAATCTCACTTCTGGGTATTTATCCAAAAGGATTCAAATCAGGGTCTTGAAGACATATTACTGCTTCTATGGTTCCTTAGACACTACTCACAATAACCAAGATGTGGAAACATCCTAAATATTCATCAGCAGATAAATGGATAAAGAAAATAGTTATATGACTATGAAAGAATATGGTTCAGCCTTAAAAGGAAGGAAATTCTGCCGTATATGACAACATAGATGAAACTTGAGAACATTATGCTAAGTGAAGTAAGTCACAAACAAATGCTGCAAGATCCCACTTAAATAAGGTATCTAAAGTAGTCAGATTTATAGAATCAAAGAGTGGAATGATTGTTGCCAGGAGGTAGCAGGAAGAAGAAAAGGGAAGCTACTAATCAATGGGTGTAAAGTTTCAGTTAAGCAAGATGAATAAGCTCTAGAGATCTGCTGTACAATACCATACTGATGGTCAACAGTAATGTAGGGTACACTTAAGAAATTTGTTAAGAAGGCAGATTTCAGGGGTGCCTGGCTGGCTCAGTCTGTAGAGCAGGCGACTCTTGATCTCAGGGTCATGAGTTCAAGCCCCATATTGGACGTGGAGCCTCCTTAATTAAAAAAAAAAAAAAAAAAAGGAAGGTGGATTTCATATGAAGTATTCTTACCGCAATAAAACAAAAATTTAAAAACATTTAAAGAGGGTAAAAAAAATACCAAAGTCAGTTTTCATGTCAAGGTATCTGCTGAAACTAGTGATTGGAATGTATTTTTTTAGGCTGTGTAATCATCCATAGTAGAAATCAAATGTATCTTGCTATTATTTCTATTTCAAAATCCCTCTACTTCCAGTTAGAAACCATATGGCCCCTTTTGAACCTCACTTTTTCAAAGTCTTAAGTTTTTTTTTTTTTTTAAGATTTTCTTAGAGGAAGAGCACAAACCAGGGGGAGGGGCAAAGGGAGAGGGAGAGGAAGACTCCCCAGTGAGCAGGGAGCCCATATATGGGGCTGGATCTCAAGACCCTGGGATCATGACCTGAGCCGAAGGCAGATGCTTAACTGACTGAGCCACCCAGGCTCTCCTTAAGTTTCTTTAAAAGTATTTGTACCTTTAGGGACACCTGGGTGGCTCAGTCGGTTAAGCACCTGCCTTTGGCTCAGATCGTGAGTCCCACACCAGTCTCCTTGTTCAGTGGAGAGTCTGCTTCTCTCTCTGCCTGCCGCTCCCCCTGCTTGTGCTCGCTCGCTCTCTCTCTGACAAATAATATAAATAAATAAATAAATAAATAAATAAATAAATAAATAAAATCTAAAAAAAAAAAAATCCCTTAAAAAATAAATAAAAGTATTTGTACCTTTAGTATAACTAATTGTTATCTTTTGTCCCTTCTCCTTTTTCTTCTTTTAATTATTTAATTATTCAATTTAGAAGATTACGTTATCACATGGTAGGAAGCATAAGTGAATCCTAGATCTAATTTGATTCCTGGTATCTTAGTATACTGATATACTGGATAGAGTGGTGTTTAAGGTGTGTTTGTGCCAACACTGGCCTTTTCAAGAATACCACCAGATGTGGACGTGTGTCTTTGTTTGCCTATTGTTCTTCCCAGGTCTTCCTTTTTATCTTCTAAGAATGTCCAGAATTTCTTTAACCTCCTTACTCTATTGTAGTGAATTTAGTTACTGAGTCAGCATTGATCTGTTGCCTAATAAATTGTCTGTAGATTTCCTAGCAGATTTCTCCAGGTTTTGGATTTCTTCAATATATCAGGCTACATTTTGGAGGCAAATCTCTCTCTCTCTCTCTTTTTTTTTTTTTTTTTCTTTGTCCTTGCGAACATCAAGATCTCCTTTGCTGCCATCCAGATTTTCTTTGATGGCCATTTACCATCTTTCAGAAGGTCCTCTTTTCTTATTATTTGAAACTCTATTTGAGAGCCTCATGAATCTTTAATTTTTATTACCATAGTTTAGTTACCTTATTATGGACACCACTACTTCTCTGTTGGCTTGTCCTGCAAGGTATTACACCTGATATTGAGCAGGAAGCTTGTGTGTGAATGATGGATTATTTGTCATTCCTACTAATAGTGCCAATTGTTGGACTCTTAGCTCTTTGGATATTTTTTCTTAATTGTTAGATTCTTTCACCTACCTCATTATTTTTTCCTTTTCTTTTTCTTATCTTCCTTATACCCTAGGAAGCAACTTATTGAGGGTGGAAATGGACTCAGTACTCTCAATTATTTATCTTTGACCCCAAAAGGAAAATATTCAGGATGTCAAAAATTCAGAAAAGGAGAGCAAGACATTGGTGGTAATGATGTTTTCCTTTCTGGCCCTGTATTATAATAGATCTATAGTTCCTGAAAGGCAGGCCCTCTTTTCTAAGCTGCAGCCAAAGTATTAAAAGTATTCTTCAGTGTTTGGGTGTTTCTTCAACCAGGCCTACTTAGTTTTATTTTGTGGAATTATTGCCCACGTACCAGGAGATTTTTTCATCTAATAATAGTGAATAGAAATCTACATCATTCCTCTCCGAAAGCTTTTCTAAAGTCTTTATTTCCTAAGTAGGATCAGTTTATTCTAATCTGTTTATTTTATTAATCATTCCTTAGACATGATACTGAAGCTGAGCTCTGTGGGTATTCAGTTATCCAGTGCGGCATATTACAGTTCAAATATCCTGAATAGCTGGGACGATAGGTTCCATCGCTATGTCCGCTTCTGCTCTCATCATGCTGGCTCCCTCCTTTTGGGGTCAAAGATAAATAATTGAGAGTACCGAGTCCATTTCGACCCTTAGTAATGTAGAGCCTCAAGAAGTGATAGACCATTTTACCTGGTAAGGGATTCATGGCTGGCTGGAGAGCCTTACCCAAGTAGTCACATGTCCTTGTAGAAACTTTTTTGGAGGTGTGGCAGTCCTTTTATCCCCTCTTCCTTTCAGCATGCCTACTGTATATGTAAACCTTGGTTTAAACAATCTACTTACAGCAGCCCTTATAAAAGTTCTTTGGGAAGCGACAGAAGACTCTTAGGAAGTAGAGATCTTTGGTTCAGATTTCTCTGTCCTTGTTAAGACAGGAGGATGACTGAGAGTTCTTACACTTGCCCTTGTTACCAACCACCTTGAATGCTCACTCGGATGCAAGATAGACAGTCTGTAATATACAGTTAGCTTATGCACATGTAACCTATTCAGATCCTTCATTAACAATTGTTTTTCAAGTTGTTGGTTATCAGTTCTAGTGTGTAGAAGCTCTCTTTACATTTATCTGCTATTATTTGTATGAATTTGTCTCTGTGTTTTATTAATTTTCCCACCTAGGTTTTGGACCTTAAGATTAAATCTGTTTTTTTCCCCATTCTCTCATGGGATCTTCTCATCTATGCTGTCTATGTGCTTTCCTACTCCTCTTGTGCTTGTCTTAATCCCTTCTCCCACCTCAGTCTAGCAGACCTTTTTTTTCTTTTCATTTTGACATCCTTTATATTATATACTAGTGAGCACTAGTTGATTATTATTTTCATTTGAAACTCAAAATTGATAGAATTTAGCAATGTTGAACTGAAGCTTTTTAAAGCACTATAGCAATGGATTTCAACTCTGGTTGCCCATTAAAATCTCCTAGAGTATTCCAGAACTGTTAATGCATAGCCCCCATCCCTAGAGACCCTGATATAACTGGTCTGAAGTTGGGCCTTGACATAAGTATAAATATTTTTAAGATTCCCAGGTGTTTATAATACATAGCCAGGGTTGAGAACCATTGCATTAAAGGAAGTCTAGGTAAAACTCTTAAGTAACAAAGAATTCATTTAATAGTAAATATTTGAAAACTTAATAAGTAAAGGCACTGTACTGGAATTCTTTTCTATTGTGAAATAAATCATACACTTGTTTCACTAGATTTTAACAAGATTTTTATTGGTCAAATTTTCTTGAAGTGGATGAGTACTTCCATTTGTAGTCAGCTTACTACTTTTATCTGAGGATATTGTTTAAGTCATTTTCATAATGTTATTCCTGTCCATCAATATTCAAAGTGAATTGATTGTGATTATATAGTAAACATGTAGCTTTGTTAATCAAGTTCTATTTACTAAGGCGGATTTTAAAACATAATTGTTCTCTGCATCTTTGTTTAAATTTTATGCTACATGTACAGATTGCATAGAAGAACCAAATTAATTCATGTGAAACTTTCCTAGAGTAATGTTCTGGACCTTTACTTTTATGTATTAGTGGATAATATTTCATATTTATATAAAAATTATTTTGCTGTGTAAGCAGAATGGAATCTCATTTATCTGTCTTCAGTGGGACTCTAATATATGTCTTAAGAGAGAGATGTTCAATATGAGACTCATAAACTGAGTGTGACTGAACAGACCTCAGGCTCTTGCTATGTTTTAAGTAAAATGAAATTAGCTAACACCGGGGAACTAGGAATCCTAACTCCTTTCCTGTAATGAATTTGAGAAGTTTGATGTAAATAATGTAAAAGAGTTGATTGGCACAAATAGATCACTAGAATGGCAAGTTAAATTTTTAGGGTTCAACAGTTTATTAAAATGAAAAGAAGGGACACCTGGGTGGCTCAGATGGTTAAGTGTCTACCTTTGACTCAGGTCGTGATCTCCAGGTCCTGGGATCAAGCCCCACATCAGACTCCTGGCCCAGCAGGGAGTCTGCTTCTCCCCCTCCCTCTGCCTCTTCCCCTGCTTGTGCTCTCTCTCTCTCTCTCTCTCTCAAATGAATAAAGTCTTTTTAAAAAAATGAAGAGGCCTGAGTACCAACAGAAGAATCTGTACTTTGAACTTTACAAGTTAGGTTTTTTGAATGATAGAATAAATGTACTAATCAAGAGTAATGCTTTTGCTTTTATTATCAAGTTCATAGTATATTTAGAAGAAGTTAAAGTAAAGTATAAAACATTGGTTTATTTTATTCAATTTACTTAACTAGTTTGTAAAAGCTTTTTGAAGAGATTTTCTGATTTACTCTCTAAGGTTCATGACTTTTTGGAATTAAATAGGTCCCAAATTTGTCAATCTTTTTAGGTATCTGTTCATTTATTCATTCAACAAATATTCATTGAGCATATTCTAAGTGCTAGGACTGTTCTAGGACTTTGAAGATACCGTAGTGAACATTATATAGTAAGCAGTCTTATGGGGAGTCAGACAATAAATAGAAAAATAAAATATAGAGTAGATGGTATATTTTAGATGGATTAAATATATTTTACATTGTAATAAGTGCTAAGGAGAAGTGGTATTGGTGATGTGGTGGTGATTTTTAAATAAAGTGGCCAGGAAAGGCCTCATGAAGAAGGCAGTGTTAGGACATTTGACCATTCTGAACTAAACTTGCAGGAGAATGTTTTAAAAAAGCATTACCAATGTATTTTCAAAAGTAGAGTCCCAAGCATATGGGAAAACTATAGTTAGAGATGCTAAATTAAATTGCCCAGTGTCAGATGCTATTAATTAGTACCATAGCTGGAACTGGAAGCCAGACCTCCTTACTCCAAGTGCTCTTCCTTGTTAGTTTGCTCTTTTATTTGGGGATGTGAAGATGAGATGTGGTTGGTTATTATATATGTTACTGTTACACCTTTCTGCTATTTATTGAGAAGATCTATAATCAGCTAAAATAATTACAGTTTTTTAGATGGATAAGAAAGCATAAACAATGATAAAACTTTTGCTTCTAAGTATAGAGTTACAGAAGACCAAGAAAGATCAGATTGAATAAGTTGATATTCATACTTACAACACGGGCTGCTTCTATGTAAGGATGAAGTAACTTTTTTCCACTATAATGGTAGTGGGATTGGGTTAACTGATCAAAGACTTGGAGTGCAGGATAAAGACTATTTTGTACTAACTTTAACAAGGATATGGGAACTGTCCCACAGAGTAGCCAGAAACATTGGAATTAGTTTAGGGCATTAAAATAGATATCAAGGGCATCCAGGGTCTTACACAAACAATAAATGGAACCATCAAATCAAAAAAATGAGGGAGAGTGAAAAGTTGATAGAAGTGAGAGAGCCAGAGTAGAATTGAATAGAAAAGGAGAGTGGGTTCAAAATCAGGATCATGATTGACAAGTATATGTCTAACTGTCCCTCTTATAGGTTCTTAATATTTGTTATTGAATTTGGAGTGGTAGTTTAAAGTAAATGTGTAGGCCTTGCTGGATAACATTTTTCCACTTTAGATTGAAAATGGATAAGCACTTTGTTTAGTTATTGACACACGTATTTATGAAGACTTAAAGTTATTTCTACATTAAAAAATTTATAAGAAATAGATGTTTTTTCCTATGTCTTAAGTTTCTTTTTCATTTTTTAAATTGACAATTGGTGATAAATATTATCATACATAAGATGCAGAGATACTGAAAGAATTTTAAGTAGGGAAGTGGCAGGATCAGATTTTTGTATTAAAGCGATTACTGTTTTTGTAGTAGGATTACTATAGCTATGTGGAGGAGGATTGGGGAAAAGAGAAATAGACCTCTTAGAGAAGGCTCTTGCAGTATTTTCAGTAAGAATTGATTTAAGATTGTACTAAGATGATAGTGGAATAGGGAGAAGATATGTAGGAAGCAGAATCAGTAGAAGAGAGTGAACAGTTTATGTGGTTTAGAATCTCAGGCTTATATTTGTTTATTAAATCCCTCCATTATAAAAATCTAGCTAGTCACATGACTGTTGGAATGAAGTTGTAGAACAAGTCTGATAAGTACTTAGGAGCTTATAATCTTGGATAAACCCGTTCAATTCCCAAACCAAATTAATATAGCGTTAGCAAGTTTATATACATGTGTACACAAACACACACATACACACAGATGCAAAATTAACTACACAGGTCCGTTCTTGAGGCTTTGATAACTGACACATGAAAGGTCATTCTAGGAACATTCTGCATTCAGTCTTGGATATAGAGGCTGAAATTGACAATACTGACTTTAAAATTTCAGTAGAGAATGCATTAAGTCAAATAGCAGCTTATCAACATGAGCTTCAAATAGTCTTTTCTTTCTTTTTTTTTTTTTTAACTAATACCAGCTTTATGGACATATAATTCACATACCATACAATTCACCCATTTAGTATACAATTGAGTTTTTACTGTATTCACAGAGTCATGCAAACATTATCACAATCAACTAAAACATTTTTAGCATCCCAAAAAGAAACTCAGTACTCATTAGCAGTGACTCTCCAGTCTCCCCAACCTTCCTACAGCCCAAGGCAAACACTAATCTACTTTCTGTCTCTACAGATTTGCCTTCTTTGAACATTTCATATAAACAGAATCATGCAGTATGTGATCATTTGTAACTGGTTTCTTTCACTTAGCATGATGCTTTCAAGGTTCTTCCATGTTATAGCGTGTATCACTATTTCATTCCTTTCTATTGCTAATTCATATTTCATTGTGGATATACTATTTTTTATCTATTTATCATTTGACAGTCATTTGGGTTATTTCCACATTCATACGGAAGTTTTTATGTGGACATATGTTTTCATTTTTCTTGGGTATATACTTAGGAAAAGAGTTGGTGGGTCATATGGTAACTCTTGTTTAGCCTTTTGAGGAACCCAAGTATTCTTTTTTTTTTTTTTAATTTAAATTTTAGTTAGTTAATATATAGTGCAATATTGGTTTCTGGAGTAGAATTCAGTGATTCATAACTTACATACCACAGCCAGTGCTCATCACAAGTGCCCTCTTTAATACCCATCACCCCACCCACTTCCCTCCATCAACCCTCAGTTTGTTCTTTATAGTTGAGAGTGCCTTATGATTTGTTTCCCTCTCTCTTTTTTTTCTTTTCCTTCTTCCCATACGTTCATCTGTTTTCTTTCTTGAATTCCACATATGAGTGAGGTCATATGGTATTTGTCTTTCTCTGACTGACTTATTTCACTTAGCATAATATATTCTGGCTCCAACTATGTTGTTGCAAATGGCAAGATTTCATTTTTTGATGGCTGAGTAGTATTCCATTGTATATATACACACACATCCACATCTTCTTTACCTATTCATCAGTTGATAGACATACGGGCTCTCTCCATAGTTTGGCTATTGTTGATAATGCTGTGTAAACATCGGGGTGGATATACCTCTTCAAATCTGTAATTTTGTATCCTTTGGGTAAATACCTGTTAGTGCAATTGCTGGTTTATAGGGTAGTTCTATTTTTAACTTTTGAGGAAACTTCATACTGTTCTCTAGAGTGGCTGCATCAGTTTGCATTCCCACCAACAGTGCAAGAGTGTTCCCTTTTCTCCTCATCCTCACCAACACCTGTTGTTTCTTGTGTTGTTAATTTTAGCCATTCTGACAGGTGTGAGGTGGTTTTGGTTTGTATTTCCCTGATGATAAGTGATGTTGAGCATCTTTTCATGTTTGTTAGCCATCTGAAAATCTTTTTTGAAAAGTGTCTATTCATCTCTTCTGTCCATTTCTTAACCAGATTATTTCCTTTTTGGGTGTTGACTTTGGTAAGTTCTTTATAGATTTTGGAAACTAACCCTTTATCAGATACGTCATTTGCAAATACCTTCTCCCATTCCATAGACTGCCTTTTAGTTTTGTTGATTGTTTCCCTTGCTGTGCAGAAGCTTTTTATCTTGATGAAGCCCCAACAGTTCATGTTTGCTTTTGTTTACCTTGCCTCTGGTGACACATCTAGTAAGAAGTTGCTACGACTGAGGTCAAAGAGGTTTCTGCCTGTGTTCTCCTCTAGGATTTTAAAGGTTTCCTGTCCCACATTTAGGTCTTTCATCTATTTTTGTGTACGGTGTAAAAAAGTGGCCCAGTTTCATTCTTCTGCATGTAGCTGTCCAATTTTCCCGACACCATTTGTTGAAGAGACTGTCTTTTTTCTATTGGGTATTCTTTCCTGCTTTGTTGAAGATCAGTTGACCTTATAGTTGTGGGTCCATTTCTGGGTTTCCTATTCTGTTCCATTCATCTATGTTTCTGTTTTTGTGCCAGTACCATACTATCTTGATGACTATAGCCCGGTAATATAGCTTGAAATCCGGAATCATGATGCCTCCAGTTCTGTTTTTTGAGTTGCTTTAGCAACTCAGGGTCTTTTGTGGAAATCCAAGTATTCTTAACTTTTGAACATTTGAAATGGAATATTTAGATACCCACTTTAAGCATGGTTTTGTAGTCCAAATAAGTATTTATGGTTCTATCATTAGACTGCATTTATTTTAGTAATCAGTAAGCTATTTCAAAAGGATACTTAATTTTATCATTTCATTGCTCATTTTTAGAATGATTTTGTTATCAAGTTGACACTTGTTTTTACTCTGTAGAAATACTAAAAAAAATTGGCTCATAGTTGTATTAGTTATATCACTATATTTAACTCTTAAGTATTTTCATGTATTTAGTGCAGGTCGTGTTGAGACATGTTTGGGATATATACCTAGGTCCTTCTATTATAAAGGTAGGCAGTTAAATTCTCTTTGAGCAGTGTTATGGAGTGTCTTTATTCTTCCAAATAAAAACTAGGGAGTACTATACTAATACTTGGGGGCTGTTGGTATAGTATGAAATGGACAAAATATGCAATTCAGAAAATAATAAAAAATTAAGAGGAAGATGGAAGAGACCTATCTGAAAGGATGTAAGTACATAATTTGACTAAATTTTACAGTTAAGAGAATGGTGAAGGGAATTATTATAACAACTTGTGAATCTGTGGGGATTATCAATAATCATAAAGGAGAAAACTTGATTCCTGAATTACTGAGAAAGGGAGTTATAGTTTGAACAAAATAGATTCTTTTGAATAATGAATATTATAAAATTATGTATTCTCAGGAAAAAGCAGTTTTATTTTGGTTATCCAAAAACTAAGCTGAGGGATGCTTGGCTGGCTCAGTCAGTAGAGGATGCAACTGTTGATCTGGGGGTTGTGAGTTTGAGCCCCACGTTAGGTGTAGCAATTACTTAAAAATAAAAAATCTTAAAAAAAAAAAAAGAAACTAAGCTGAAAATGTCACTGTTACCTAAAAACAAAACTTTAAATTATACTATTATCCATAGCTAAAGTAATGATAACACTGTTTTGAGGGGTGTGTTGACAGGGGATAGCCTAATATATTTCAACATCTGTTCATGTTTACCAATGAAAGAAATCTGCTTAGAAGTGAAAATGCTCTTGACATTTGTTACTAATTTTTGTTCACATTTAATTTATGAAAGAAATGGTATTAAGTTTTAATGAGATTTTTCCCGTTCTTGTATATTTAGTTTGAAGAAAATAAAGATATTTTCTTCTGAATTTTGGCCAGACATATAAGGACAACATACTTATCAGGAAGTGTGCTAGGCCCTCTCTTTACAATAGCTCTTTGAAGTAGGTATAATTAATCCCATTTTACTGGTTCACAAACTAAGACTCGACAGACATACTGCCTATGTTTTGAATGATGCAGTGAATTTATAAAATAAATATAGAGCAGTAAAAAGTCAATATAATTAGCAGCTTCCTGGGTAGAAGCTGAAGTGCTTTATAGTTCAAAGATGGGAAGTTGTGGCCCAGGGTTAGTCAGAGACAGTTTTATGGATAAAGTGACTCTTGGGACTATATTTGAAGGAAGATAGTATATGGACTGTTGGAAGGGAAAAACAGAATATATCTCAGTAGTTCAAATAGCATGAGCAAGGATGAGAAAAGACAAGACTAAACATGACATTTGTTAGGAAGTTTTCTACTAGTGTCTTTTGGTTACAAGTAACAATGACCCACTAAAACTCATTAGAAGAATGAGTATTTGGAAGGCTAGAGAGTTTTAGCTAATACGGAAAAATGAAAAAGGCAGGTCTAAAGAAAAGAGCCTGAGATTGGTAATACTTTCATTTTTTCTGTCAGGACTATTCAGCTTCTCTGTACATCTGCTTTTCCAACATTTTTGCCAACCCACTTTTCTTTAGCTTGTATGTTCTTAGGTCTTTATGATCTCCCACTCAGTAACAACTTCCTCTGTTTTGATTAGTTAAAATGTCTATGTCAGAGATAATCTTGATGAGATCGTAGCGTCCTTTAAGGCAGCTAACACATGTCATAGATTTCTGGCGAGCCATTGTCTCCTCAAGGTCATTTCTGCTTCAGACAGCTTTGACCAGAGGAGTGGGGTAATGAGGCCCGTTGTTGAGAGTCAAGGACTACATCAGTAGCAAGAAGTCCTATCTGGTGAATTAAGCGGTTTATATAGAGGAAGAATGGGTGAAGCACAGGAAAAACACAATGGGGCATGGACCTCCTACTTCCTGGATGGAGGTGAAGGTTGGAATCTTTCATGAAAACTGTCATCATTTAAAAATTATTTCAAGGCAAAATGTTATTTCTTCCTGGTAGCCTACTCTACCAGTGATGCTGTATCTCTTCAAAATCTTAGTCTCTCTGTCCACCTCTTCTCACCTTAACCCCTTAGCTCTTCTTTCACTCTACTTCTCCTCTCTCTGTCTGGTCCTAAAGATGAGGAGAGATTAGATAAAAATCTTCAGTTATTTCAGGGTTAAAAGAAAACAAGAATAATAAGACATACCCTACTGCCCAATACAGGTTCAAGACTTAGACATTATGTGTCACATGTGAGGAGGTGGATTTCTTAAAAAATTTTCTCCTGTGTTCTAAAAATATTTCTGAATTTAATAAAGTGAGCATATACATTTTTATTTGCTAGAAAAAAATCTTGAAAATTTGTAGTAATTTAGATTTGGGTTAAATTGGGGTGAGAATAGTATGAAATGAAAAAAATTGAGAAAAAATTTTAAAATGAGAATTATTAGATGATGAACTTCTATAAGGCAAAGACAGGGACTTTTCTATATATTCTAACAAGTAAACTGTTATCTAATTTTGTTGTAGATAATCAATAATAATTGTTAAATGAATTAGTAATAGACAAACTATTTCAATACAGGAGGCAGAGAGAATAAATCCTTCATGTATAATAATTTTTCCTTGAAATTTATCAGAATTCTCAAATTTCTCATTCTCTTTAACTTTAATAGTATTAATTTTTAAAAAGTATTTCTTCTTCAGTTAAAATATATATGGTTTTAGACACTCATTTCTGTTTCTCCCACTTTACTGCAGTATAAGATACTATCATATTGTCTCTATAGATACTACGATTTACAACTATAGATAAATCATAAATGTAATCATTAAAGAATAATTAAAATTATGTAATACCCTATGTATTATAAAACAATTACAAATCTGTACATAGATTCTAAGATGGGAATTTATTTTCAGAAGCAATTTACTTTTTCATACTAAATATTTTTATATTTTTTGACTATGAGAAAATGTGTAACTTTTAATGTAGATATCCCTAATCATTAACAAAATAAAGAATAAATGTAATATCTTTCCAATGCAGATCCAACTTATTTTCCTACTTTTCTGTTTGCTCATTTACATATATGGCTCCCCAAAAGGCCATCCCATTTCCTAAATCTATGCTGTCTTTCAATACCTGGTATCACCATGACTGTTACTTAACTCAATTTTTTGAAAAGAAAAATCTGTTTTACTCAACTTTGATCAGGTTTTCATCATTGCTCCAGTCTACTAGACTACAAACCCTTGAGGTAGACTATTTAACTTAATTGACTTATTCATTATATCCCAAACACCTAGCATGCTTCATGGTTTAATAATGTCTTCTGGGGTGCGTGGTGCAGTTGGTTAAGCATCTGACTCTTGATTTTGGCTCAGGTCATGATCTCAGGGTCATGAGATCAGGTCCTGCGTTGGGCTCTGTGCTCAGCATGGAATCTGCTTGTCTCCCCCCCCCCGCCCCTTTCCCTGCTCTCTCTCTCTCACATAAATAAATAAAATAAAAAATCTTTTAAAAAGATAAAGAAATAAATGTCTTTTGAAGGTTGAACATGTTTCCATACACAGTTAAACTTTGTATAATTGGTGTCCTTATAGCATCGAGTGAAAGAACTTTGATCTATCTTTAATTAGCTGAGTATGCACAGTAGAAGACTCTGGCATTTAGGCGCCATCCCAGGTGCCCAGCTAATATAATGTCCCATATTACTTTGTCATACACTGGGAAGTTACGAATATAGGTCCCTGAGTCCTTGAGGAAATCTAAGAATTTTGTACAACCACTCTTACTTTAATGGACTGTATAGAGAAAGCATGGATTCTGCTAATGTGGTAGTATACACACATGCACACACGCACCCACACACACCACACACCCACCCACACACATACACACACACAACTTCGAGGTGTGTGTGTGTGTGTAGTAGTAGTAGTACTACTAGTAGTAGTCATAGTAATTATTCCAGTATAACAGGTAGTATGATTAGGGATTATGAAATCCTTCTGTGCTTCGCCATAAAAGACATACATTGTTGGGAGACCAAATAGATCAGTGTTTCTCAAGCTTTTTTTTATAATGATCTAGAATATTTCATTTTTTCCAAAATCAGACAAAGACCCCACTAAAAAAGAGAATTATAGACCATAATATCCCTGATGAACATGAATGCAAAAATTCTCAGAATATTTCATTTGTTAAAACAATTTTATTTATTTTTGAGAGAGAGAGAGAGAGAGAGAGAGACAGATCACAAGTACGCAGAGCAGCAGCAGAGGGAGAGGGAGAAGCAGGCTCCCCACTGAGCATGGAGCCCAGTGCGGCTTGATACCAGGGGTCATGACCTGAGCCAAAGGCAGATGGTTAACCAGCTGAGTAACCCAGGTGCCCCAGAATATTTCATTTTATGTCATTGATTTGTGGATTTCATGACCTTCTAATAAATGGGTAACAGTTTTGACAATTTTTCTGCCGCTGGGACTAAAGAATTCAAAATCTTAGAAATGGCCTAAAATTTTAGGGTTTAAAGCCAGTGTTTTCTGTGTATTTTTTAGCTTTGATTCTCTCACTGGAGTAGTGGGTTCCTCTGGAATTCTGATGTAAGTTCTAGTATAAAAGGGCATTGGGATACAAAGCTTTAGCTTCTTTTTCAACTTTGAAAGACCCTACTTGTACAGAGTGTTGTCAGCATCAGTAGAGGGGCAAGGGGAAACCCACACAAAGAAATCCTGTATCTACTCCTCTTCTGTGAAGCTGCCTTTTTTTTTCTCTTAAATTCTGTCTAACTAAATGCATTGAGAACATATAACAAATATGTATATGGCCTCTTCTGTCAATAGTAACTGAACCCTACAGTATTGTAAATAAGACAAAACTTTCAACTTGTACTAGGAATATTTTGTTGGAAATGTTAAGAAATACAAGTTATAATGATAGAGTTATTGGAGATTACCTCCTAAGTGAATGGTGCAACTTTTAAGTGAATAGTTTCCAAATAGGTAAACTACCTTAAATAATCTACAAGTGATTTTAATGATATCTCCAGAATTTTGGTAACGGCAAATATACTCTGTGAAGCAATCATGATAGCATGATAATAGTTTCAATTTCTTCGTGAAGGTAGCTGCTGTCCCAGATAACTTCTTGCTTGCCAGCCTTCCTCAAAAAGCTTTAATAGGGTAGTATCTGCCCTAAACATGCCAACTCATGCTTTAACAGTTTTAACAGCTGAAGTTACTCAATATGAAGCAGACTACCTCACTAAGCAAGAAAATTTCAGTGTCTGAGGGAAGAGTATTATTACATTTCATTCCAGTTTTTAAGGATAGTATCCAACTAGACAAGAAGCAATTTTGATGAACCAAAATAAAATTTAAAAGTCACGCTAGCCATGTTTCAAGTGGTTAACAGCTATCACAGTATCGATATCGACTTGAAACATGGCTACTGTGCTTTTAAATTTTATATAGTTTTAATTAAATGTAATTATCCTCATGTTGTTGGTTAATGGCTACTCTTATCATACTGTGCAGATTTAGACATTGCTTTTGATACATTGGTCTTTGGTTCATCTAAATTGCTTGCCGTCTAGTTGGATGCTATCCTTAAAAATTGGAATGAAATGTAATGAAAAGACTTGATTTTTTTTTTTTTAAATCTAGCTGAAGGTGTAACCATACAGGGAAGAACTATTTAAAGAGACTTTTAAAATATTATAATTTGACTGTATATCCTTAGTGGACTACATGCTAAAGACCAAAAGGATTGTTTTCAGTAACTATGTTCTTGTGTTGGTATATTGTTGCTCTGAGATTCTTATTCTGTTGGTTGTGTATTGTGCCATAAATCAAACAAGTAATTCTGTGTTGAGGACTGAAAGTGTCAAGAACTGATATCTGATACAGGAAATGAGATTTTTTTGGCAAGTAAAAGCAAGAACTGCAGATGTAAAAATTGATATGGTACAATAAAAATCCTATAATCCTAAATTTAAGTTGAAAGCATTGACATGACCTTTGTTTTTAAAGAATGAAATATAATTTTTTAAAAATGTATTTTTTCTATATTCCAGGGTCCTGTGACCTAACTTCATACACTCATAAGTGCAGAACTCTACTGAGGCTTGCACTACCCTCATGAGGCTACAGTCTCCATTCTCACTCCCCACAATTATATGTTCTTGACCCCTTATTATGTCTGACCCCCTCCCCCATTTTTTTTTTTTTTTTTAAACCTTTCGACCTCCTTCGCCCATTTTTCCCACCCTCTTACCTCCTGCCTCTGGCAACCACCAATTGTTCTCTGTATCTATGAGCTTGGTTTTCTTTTCTTTTTTTTTTTTTTTCTAAATTTTTAGATTCCACATGTAACAGAGATCGTACAGTATTTGTCCTTTTCTTTCTTACTTACTACACTTAGCATAATGCCCTTAAGGTCAATTCATGTCATTGCAAATGGCAAGATTTTATTTTTTTAAATGTATACCACAGTCTCTTTATCCATTCATCAACAGTGGGCACTTAGGTTGTTTCCATATTTTGGCTGTTGTAAATAATGATGCGTTGAACATGGTGGTGCACATATCCTTTTGAGTTACAGTTTTTGTTTCCTTCGGTTAAATACCCAGAAGTGGAGTTGATGGATCATATGGTAGTTCCATTTTAAATGTTTTCAAGGAAACTTCATACTGTTTCACACCAATTTATATCCTCACCAAAAGTACACAGGGTTCTCTTTTCTCCATATCTTCACCAACACTTGTTATTTCCTGTGATATGGTGGTATGTCATTGTGGTATTGATTTGCATTAACCTGATGATTAATGATGTTGAGTATCTTTTCATGTACCCATTGGCCATCTCTATGTTTTCTTTGGGAAAATGTGTGTTCATATCTTCTGCCAGTTTTTAATTGGATTGTTTTGGGTTTTTGTTTTTGTTTTTTGCTATTGAGTCATATGAATTTTTTATATAATTTGTATATTAGCCCTTTATCAGATATATGATTAGCAGATATTTTCTTCCATTCAGTAGGTTGCCTTTTTATTTTACTGATGGTTTCCTTTGCTGTTTGGGAGTTTTTTAGTTTGATGTAGTCCCACTTGTTTATTTTTGTTTTTGTTGCTTTTATCTTTGATGTCAGATTCAAAAAATCATTGCCAAGACCTATATCAAGGAGCTTATCTATGTTTTCTTCTAGGACTTTTATGGATTCAGGTTTTAAGTTCAAGTTCTTAATCCATTCTGAGTTAATTTTTTGTATGTAATTTTATGTATGGTAAGATAATGGTCCAGTTTCACTCTTTTGCATGTGGCTCTTATTTTCCTGACACCTTTTATTGAAGAGCCTGCCCTTTCCCCATTGTGTATTCTTGCCTCCTTTGTCATAAATTATTTAACCATGTATTCACGGATTTATTTCTGAGCTTTCTCTTCTATTCTGCTGATCTGTATGTCTGTTTTTATGCAAATACCATGCTGTTTTATTTATCTTGGCTTTGTAATAGAGTTTGAAATCAGAGAGCATGATTCCTCCAGCTTTATTTTTCTTTTTCAAGGTTGCTTTGGCTATTCAGGGTCTATTGTGGTTCTATCTAAATTTTAGGATGGTTTGTTTTTATTTCTATGAAAAATGCCATAGGAATTTTGATAGGGATTGTATTGAATCTGTTGATTGCTTTGGGTAATATAGATATTTTAACAATATTAATTCTTCCAGTCTGTGAGCACAGAATATCTTTCCATTTATTTGTATCTTCTTCAGTTTCTTTCATTAATGTCTTGTGGTTTTCAATATACTGATTTTTCACCTTCTTGATTAAATTTATTCCTAGGTATTTTATTCTTTTTGATGCAGTTGTAAATGGGATTATTTTCTTATTTTCTCTTTCTAATAGTTTGTTATTAGTATTAGCAACACAGCAGATTTTTATGTATTAATTTTTGTATCCTGCAAGTTTACTGAATTCATTTATTAGTTCTAACAGTTTTTGATGAAATCTTTAAAGTTTTCTATATATAAAATCATGTCATCTGCAAACAGTTTTACTTTATCCTTTCCAGTTTGGATGTCTTTTACTTCTTTGTCTTGCCTAATTGACTTGGGTAGGACTTTCAATATTATGCTGAATAAAAGTGGGGAGAGTAGGCATCCTTGCTGTGTTCCTGATCTTAGAGGAAAAACTTCTGGAATTTTATCATTGAGTATGATGTTAAGCTGTGGGCTGGTCATATATGACCTTTGTTATGTTGAAGTACATTACCTCTATACTTGCTTTGTTAGGAGGTTTTTTTTTTTTTTTATCATAAATGGATTTTGAATTTTGTCAAATGCTCTTTCCACATCTGTTGAGATGATCGTATGATTTTTATCCTTCATTTTGTTAGTAAGTATATTGCATTTACTGATTTGTAGATGTTGAACCAGCCTTGCATCTCTGGAGTAAATCACATTTGATAATGGTGTATTATGCTTTTAATGTGTTGTTGGATTTGGTTTGCTAATATTTGGTTGAGGATTTTTGCATCTGTGCTCATCAGGGATATTGGCCTGTGATTTTCTTTTCTTGTGGCATCTTTGTCTGGTTTTTTGTCAGGGTAATCTTGGCCTCCTAAAAAGTGTTTGGAAGGATTCCTCCTCCTCTGCTTTGTGGAAGAGTTCCCTCCTCTTCTGTGTGGAAGAGTTTGAGAAGTATTGGTATTAATTCTTCTTTGAATGTTTGGTAGAATTCACCAGTGAATTTATCTGGTCCTGGACTTCCGTGTGTTAAATAGTTTTTGAATATGGATTCAATTTCGTTACTAGTAATTGGTCTATTCAGACTTTCTGTTTCAACATGATTCAGTCCTGGTAGCTTGTATATTTCTAGAAATGTACCTATTTCTTCTAGGTTGTCCAGTTTGTTGGCGTATAATTATTCATAGTAGTTTCTTATGATCCTTTGTATTTCTGTGGTATAAATTGTAACATCTGTTTCATTTCTGATTTTATTTATTTGGTATTCTCCCGTTTTTTCTTGGTGAGTCTAGCTAAAAAAGTTTGTCAGTCTTGTTTATCTTTTCAAAGAACCAGCTCTTACTTTGATTGATCTTTTCTATGGTCTTTTTAGTCTCTATTTCTGCTTTAATTTTTGTTACTTCCTTGCTCCTACTAACTTTGGGCCTTGTTTGTTCTTGTTTTTCTAGTCACTTCAGGTGTAAAGTTATGTTGTTTATTCGAGACTTCTTGTTTCTTGAGGTAGACATTTATCACTATGAAATTCCTTCTTAGAACTGCTTTTGCTGCATCCCATAATTTTGATATATTTTCAATTTTCATTTGTCTTAGGAGATTTTTGTTTTGTTTTGTTTTCTCTTTTCACTTGTGACCCATTGGTTGTTCAGTAGCATGTTGTTTAATCTCCACATATTTGTGAATTTTCCAGTTTTCTTCATATAATTGATTTCTAGTTTTATATTATCATAGTTAGGAAAGATGCTTGGTATGATTTCAGCCCTCTTAAATTTATTAAGACTTGTTTGTGCCCTAGCATATGAATTCTGGAGAATGTTCCATGTGCACTTGAGAAGAATGCATATTCTGTTGATTTTGGTGGGAATGTTTTGTGTAAATATGTTAAGTCCATCTGATCTAACTTGTTGTTTAAGGTCAATGTTTCCTTACTGATTTTCTGTCCAGATATTCTTTCCTTTGATGTAAGTGGGGTATTAAAGTCCTCAACAATTATTGTATTGCTGTCTATTTATCCCTTTAGGTCTGTTAATTTTTGCTTATATACTTAGGCCCTCCTATGTTGGGTGCACAATGTAAGTGTTATATCCTATTATGGATTGACCTCTTTATCATTATATATTGCCCTTCTTTGTCTCTTATTACAGTTCTTATTTTAAAGTCAATTTTGACTGATAGAAGTATAGTTACCTCAGCTTTCTTTCGGTTTCCATTTGTGTGGAATATGTTTTTCAATCCCCTTACTTTCAGTTCATATGTTTCCTTACATCTAAAATGAGTCTCTTGTAGGCAGCATACACATTGGGTCTTGTTTTATTTATCTGTTTAACCACATAATGAAACACAATTATTTTTAATGAATTATTTTCCTTGAATTGTAAAATCTAAAATGTGACCACCTACTATTTTTCTTTTGGGGTAACATTGTGATAAGATAGAATTAATACTATTTAGCTGGATTATCTTCACCCTCTAAACAAGTTACTCTTAAATTAATAAAGAAACATGTTTTTACAAATATGAATGCTTTTTTTTCTTTGTTTATAATATTATGAATATTGAGATATTTTAGTACCATTTAAACTCCAATCTTCCCCAGTGTTTCCAGGAGTACCTATGATTTCTATGCTGGAGTTTTAAAATATTATTTTAATATTCCCTGTGATCATTTTGAAACACATTTGATAGAAAACTGGCTCTAATATTGGGATTTTACAATTTAATAGTTATAGCATTGCTATTTTTCTTGCTGTATCTTCGTTTTCTTTTTGAATATGACCCAGTAATTTAAGGTGTAAATAATGAATTGACATTTTCATTTATTCAACAAATATTTAATTAGCAAATGTTTTGGGTAAGGTACCCTTCTAAGACTCTATGGGAACTACAAGAGACTACAAACCTGATTTCTGCTCCCATAATCTTACATACATATTCTGCTCCCATGCACTTATAGATTGCAAGTTCATAATTGTAATAAAGGGTAAAATATGATAAGTACAGTAAAATAGGCAGTGATAAAATGTTTTTTAAGGTTTGTAAATTTCAGAGCTTTGACTTCTCAAATTGTTAATAGTTACAGCACTAAGGATTTGGGATCAATGGCTTCCAGCGTGGGTAATCAGGTACACCTCCATGGAGTGTCATTTTCACTTGGGACTTGAAGAACAGGAAGAATTTGATATGTGGGTATTGAGCAAAGGGTGAAAAACATTGTAGAGAGGAGAACACAACTCGAACTAAGATAAGGATTTGGGAAAGTGTGGTACAAGAATCAGGTGATAATAGCATTTGGGTTTCATTGGGTAATATCGAGAGGGAAATTTTGAGAAGTGAAAAATTTTAGAAGGTAAGCCTAAGTAATTTGTGTTCAGTTTTTTTGTTATATGGGAAGAAGATGGACAGTGAGTATGTCATTTGATGTGCCATTGCAATGCTTTTTTGTTTTCAGAAGATTGTTTTGTAGGGGGAGAAGAGCCATTTAGATGACAGCTCAGGTAAGAGGAAAAATGATGAGAAGAATTAGGATAGCGATAGTGGTTATCTCTAGCATCAGATGGTTATAATATTAGATAATGGACATTTTAAAATTCTATTATGGTGTGTGAGAAGTCTTACAGTAATACGGTTGCTGAAAATTTAAATATAATTTCAGTGGGGCACCTGGGTAGCTCAGTCAGCTAAGCATCCAGCTCTTTTACATCAGCTCAGGTCTTGATCTCAGGATTGTGAGATTGAGCCCCACATTGGGCTCCATGCTGGGTGTGGAGCCTACTTTAAAAAAAGTAATAATAGGGGCACCTGGGTGGCTCAGTCATTAAGCGTCTGCCTTCGGCTCAGGGCGTGATCCCGGCGTTCTGGGATCGAGCCCCGCATCAGGCTCCTCCGCTATAAGCCTGCTTCTTCCTCTCCCACTCCCCCTGCCTGTGTTCCCTCTCTCGCTGGCTGTCTCTATCTCTGTCGAATAAATAAATAAAATCTTTAAAAAAAATAATAAATATAATTTCAGAGCTCTAAAAAGGTATAAACTTCAGCAGAATATATTCAGTAGTCACCAAATATAAAGTTAATTTTCTCCCAACCACTGGTGTACAGGTGACCCTTGAACAACACAAGTTGGAACTGAATAGATCCATCTATGTGCAGATTTTTTTCAGTAAATATATTGGGAAATATTTTGAGATTTGCAACAATTTGAAAAATTCACAGATGAACTGCCTAGTTTAGAAATATTTTAAAAAATTAAGAAAAAGGTGTGTTGTGAACGCATAAAATGTAAGTAGATACTATTTCATCACTTACTAGCACAAAATACACACAAATCTACTATAAAAAGTTAAATTTATCATAACTTACACACAGCCTATTCATGGCACCATTCATAGCTAAGAGAAATGTAAATAAACACAAAGATATAGTATTAAATTATAGGGGTGCCTGGGTGGCACAGCGGTTAAGCATCTGCCTTCGGCTCAGGGCATGATCCCAGCATTAGGGATCGAGCCCCACATCAGGCTCCTCCGCTATGAGCCTGCTTCTTCCTCTCCCACTCCCCCTGCTTGTGTTCCCTCTCTCGCTGGCTGTCTCTGTCTCTGTCAAATAAATAAATAAAATCTTTTTTAAAAAAAAAGATATAGTATTAAATTATAACTGCATAAAATTAACTGTGGCAAATATTGTACTAGTGTAATGATTTTGTACACACCTCCTACTGCTATCACAGTGAACTCAAGTTCTGCAAGTATCTGCTTAAAATACTGAGTGATGCTAGTCATCTCTTCATGAGCAGTTCATTTCTTTAGTAAATTGCATATTGCAGTAAAAAAGTGATCTCTCTTGGTTCTTGCATACTTTTCATATTGTTTAATGCAATACCGTAAATCTTAAATAACACCTTAGGACCTATACAGAGTGCTCCTATTGGGTGCTGGAAGTGCTCCCAAGAAGCAGAGAAAAGTCATATTACAAGAAAAAATTAAATTGCTTGATATGTACCGTAGGTTGAGGTCTGCAGCAATAGTTGACCGCAATTTCAAGGTAACTGCATCTAACGTAAGGACCATTGTAAAAAAAGAAAAAGAAATTCATGAAGTGGTCACTGCAGCTACACCTGTAGGCACGAAAACCTTGCACTTTTTATGAAATATCTTTTTATCTTGTACTGAAAATGCAGCTTTTATGTGGGTGCAGGATTGCTATAAGAAAGGCATACTTACATACCTATAGACTCCAATAGGATTTGAGAAAAACCAAAATCATTATATATGACAACTTAAAGTAAAAGGAAGGTGAAGGATCTGAAGGTAGAAAATTTAATGCCAGCAAAGGATGGTTTGATAATTTTAGAAAGAGGTTTGGCTTAAAAAACATCAAGATAACAGAGGAAGTAGCTTCTGCCAACCGAGAGGCCCTAGATGACTTCCCAGGCACCATTAAGAAAATCACAGAGAAAAGATTTCTGCCTGAACAGGTTTTTAATGCAGATGAGAGTGCCTATTTTGGAAAAAAAAAATGCTGTGAAGGACATTCAGTAGTAAGAAAGACAAGCAAGTACTAGGATCTAAGGTAGGAAGGACTGCATTTTAAGATCAGGACTCCTTTCTCTGTAAAGCTGCTAACCCTTGATTAAAGGAAAAAGATAAATACCAGATGGCAGTCTTCTGTTTGTACAAGAAGCAGCCCTGGGCAAAAAGAACCCTTTCCTGGGTTGTTTCCCTAGATGCTTTGTCCCTGAAGTCAGGAAGTACCCTGCCAGTAAGGGACTGCCTTTTATATTATTTTTTTAAATTATTTTTTAAAGATTTTATTTATTTATTTGTCAGAGAATGAGAGGGGGAGAGAGGGAGAGCACACAAGCAGGGGGAATGGCAAGCAGAGGGAGAAATAGGCTCTCCACTGAGTAGGGAGCCCAGAAGGGGGCTCGATACCAGGACCCTGGGATCATGACCTGAGCTGAAGGCAGTTGCTTTACTGTCTGAGCCACACAGGTGCCCCAAGGGACTGCCTTTTGAATCATTGAACACTACATTAAAAACTCATGATGTACTCTATAGTCGCTAACTGAACATAATAATAAAAAAAAGTAATAAAGTTCTTTTGATATTGGCTACCCAGAGCCCCATAAGTTCAACACTTGAAGGTGTTGAAGTGATCTACTTGCCCCCAAGCACAACATCTAAATCAGATGGGGTCATAAGAACCTTTAGGGTTCACGACACATGGTATTCTATCGAAAGGTTTGTTGATTCAATGAAGAAGAACCTTGATAGAGAAAACACCATGAAAGTCTGTAAGGATTGTACCATTGAAGATGCCATCATTGTTATAGAAAATGCTGTGAAAGCCACAACCTGAAACAAATTCCTGCTCAAGAAAACTGTCCAGATGTCTTGTGCATGACTTCACAAAATTTACAACCTAACCAATCAAGGAAATCATGAGATTGTGGTTATGGCAAAAGAGGTGTGCTGCAGGGGATGTCAAGGGGTTTCAAATGGATCTTGGAGAAATTCAAGAGCTAATAGATGTCATACCAGAGGAATTAACAGAAGATGACTTGATGAAAATCAGTGCTTCCAAACCAGTGCCTGGTGATGAGGAAGAAGACATGGAAGAAGCAGTGCCAAATTGACATTAGATAATCTGACATTAGTGTTCTAATTCCTAAAGACTGCTTTTTACTTCTTTTATAACATGGACCCGTCTATGATATGGGCACAAAAACTAAAGCAAATGGTGCAAGGATCGATACTGTACAGAAATGTTTCTAGAAATTAAAAGCAAAAAAGTCGGAAATGTGCAGTGTTTCTATAAAGTTAAACCAAGCGTGCCTGCCTCTCCTCCCTCCCCTTCCACCTTCTCAGCCTCTTCCACCTTTGCCACCCATGAGACAGCAAGACCAAGCCCTCCCCCGTCCTCCTCCTTCTTAGCCTATAAGGTGAAGACAACAAGGATGGAGACCTTTGTGGTGATCCACTTCCACTTAGTGAATAGTAAATAATCATCATGCTTTTTATCTGTTGTGTGTGTCATGTGAAAATCTAATAGCTGTACAGCAAGAACTGAATATGATATTTTTGTGTCATTACTATCATCACCCCCTAAGTTTTTATCATGTAGAATTTTGTGTGTAAGACTTGTGTGGAAGTGGATAGCCTATACTTAACATAGGCATAATGTGAGTGATATTTAATATAAAGTCAATGTATTAGTTTTCTTACTGTTTCATGACTTTGCTTTTAAAGAATTACATTGCTGTATGTGTGCCTCTCATAATTGAAGAAACTATATATCAGCCTATAACAACTTACTCGTTAGTGTATAGGCTTGGTTACTGTGAAGCAACTGTATCCATTATACTAAGCTAGCATAAAGCAATCATATTGCTGCATTTTCATTATCAATGCATGAATACCTGTACATAAACATGAATTTGTTTTTTTATATTTACATTTTTGATGTCTAGTGTTTGTTAATGATACATATAACATATACATTGCTTTTTTATAGTATATGATTTTTTAAAGCATTTTCTCTAGTTTATTGTATGAATACAATATATGATGTGTATATAAAATATGTATATATTTTCAATATGTAATCAACTGTATGCTATCAGTAAGGCTTCCGGTTAACAGTAGGGTTTTAGTAGTTAAATTTTTCAGGAGTCGAAAGTTAAGCAGATTTTTTACTGCAGTGGGTTGAGTGGGTCAGTTAGCGCTCCAACCCCTGCATTGTTCAAGGGTCAGCTATACTTATATGCTTGCTTTCTAGAAGATAGGGACATGCTCAAGTTTTAGACAGCATTAAACATCAAAATGCTCCTGGTTGCTTACATTTGTCTATAAATAGGTTCTGTAAGCAAATTGGTTAGATTTGTATATTTTAGGCCACATTATTGATATCAATACCCAACTAAAGGAGAGGAAGACATGGTATTAGTGAGAGTTGGTAGGAGTAGGCTAAATTTTTGTGAGCTTGTTTTTAAAATTATTTTTGGGGTTAATGTGACCCTGAGACATATTACACAGATATAAGTAGTATAAACTTAATAGTAGCCATAAATAGATTCTTGCAAACTTGTGTTTTTGTATAGATCATTATAACAAGTCATGGAAAAGCTATTTTTTTTTTAAAGATTTTATTTATTTATTTGAGAGAGAGAGAGACAGCCAGCTAGAGAGGGAACAGAAGCAGGGGGAGTGGGAGAGGAAGAAGCAGGCTCCCAGCGGAGGAGCCTGATGCGGAACTCGATCCCAGACCACTCGATCCCAGACCGTCGAGATCACGCCCTGAGCCGAAGGCAGACACCTAACGACTGAGCCACCCAGGCGCCCCGGAAAAGCTATTTTTTGAAAACTTTTCATGCATTTTGAGGAAGGGCAATAATTTCAGAAAGCATAGGTGTATTTTTTGTGTTGGGCTCGCCAAAGTGCTTTTTAGTGTGATAAATGTGAATTGCTTCATTTGTCTCTCACAGCCTCTGTGACAAGGACTGTTAATATTAACTTAAGATTCCTAAAGGCATATTTCTGACCTCGTAAGTCTTGCAGGAATTAACCTGAAATAAGACTATATATATAATACTAAGATTTGGTTTAGGTTAGATGGGTCACACCCATGCTAGAAAATTCCCAGGATGTTGAGTAGCTTGTATTGCTATTTTGGACTTGTGTAGTATAAAAGTTTGTATAAAATAAGTGGACATTCTCTAAGTCTTGGATTGAAAAGTATAACAAGGGGAGATCTGATTAACTTACATGTTTCATGTATGTATTTTATGTGTGATTTGATCCAGATTTTTTCAATTAAAGATTCTTGATTATAAGTAAATTTAGTATTCACACAAGGAATCAAAAGTATGGATTTGGGTATTTTATGTTGGACCCTAGCATTAATAAAATTTTGTCATTAATTTAGGAAAAGAATTAACAATATAGTAAAATATAGTCAGAAGCAAGATATATCTTTCTAAGAAGTCAAAGCTTTTGACATAGAACAAAAAGAAGGAATAGGAAAGAAACAATACAATATAATCGCAAATTTCAGCTTTCTAGAAAAATGTTTTTCTGGTACTTTCCCAATGAGGAATTCCTAAAACTTGAATTTATTTGGTAAAAGCGGTATACTTAGTTGAAATATTGTCCATTTTAATCTAGATCTTAATTTTTCTTTGAGTTTATCTAGTTTGGAGTTTGCTCAGTTTCTTGAATCAATAATAAGTTATGTCTTTCATCAAAAATGGAAAGTTTCCAGGGTGCCTGGGTGGCACAGTCAGTTAAGTATCTGCCTTTGGCTCAAGTCATGATTTCAGGGTCCTGGGATCGAGCCTAGTGTCAGGCTCCCTGCTCAGTGGGGAGTCAGCTTCTCCCTCTCCCCCTCTACTCCCATGTGCACACTCTCTCTCTCAAATAAGTAGATAAAATCTTTAAAAAAAAAAAAAAAGGGAAGTTTTCCGGTATTATTATTTCTTCCAAGTAATTCTTCCAAGTAATTTTCCAGCACCACATCTCACCTCTCCCTGAGGTTTCATTATTTGTTTTAAATGGTTATTCTCTCTGTTGTTCAGACTGGATAATTTCTGTTGATCTATCTTGAAGTTCATTAATTCTTTTCTATATCATCTGCGCTCTACTGTGTCCATCCAGTGGGTTTTTAACTTTTGTTATTGCATTTTTTAATTTAAAAATTTCCCTTGGTTCTTTATATCTTCTCTTTCATTGTTGAGTCTTTCTAATAATCAACTATTATTATTAGTGAATAATATAGCTGAGAGGGAATTGGTTTTATGACTTGATCTAGAATCTTGCATTTATTTGGGTTAGTGAACACTTAGCTAGTCTAAGCCAATAATATAAATACAGCAGTTTTCAAAATACATGTGGTTCTTTATGGAATAATTTTTTTTTTAGCGTCCTTTGTAACTTTGGGCTCTTGGTTAATAGTAACTGGAAATGTAGAGTTTGTGACTTATTCATCTCTTTTGTACCATCTAGGGGCAAATGATTGTAAGTCCTCTTCCTAAAGTACCTTCAAGGACAAATTTTGCATCTGTAAAATCGCTTATTATGTTCTTGACCAAGAATTTTTTTCTACACCAGAAACAAAATTTAAGATTATACTTGACACTTGAAATATGTGAAAGTGAGGAATGCCAACCCCCTATGCAGTTGAAAATCTGTGTATAAGTTTTGATTCCCTAGGAACTTGACTAATAGCCTACCATTGACTAGAAGCGTTACCAAAAACGTAGTCGATTAACACATATTTTGTGTATGTTTTATATACTGTATTTTTACAGTAATGTAAGAAAAAAGAAAACATTATCAAGAAAGTCATAAGGAAGAGAAAATACATTTAAAGTAATGTACTATATCCAAGGGCGCCTGAGTGGCTCAGTTAGTTGAGTGTCCTACTCTTGGTTTCCGTTCAGGGCATGATCTCGAGGTCATGGGATCGCATCCTGCTTCAGGCTCAGTGCAGAGTCGGCTTCAGATTCTTTCTCCCTCCCCCGATGCCTCTTGATGCAGGGCTCAATCCCACCCCGAAATCATGACCTGATCTAAAATCAAGAGTTAGACACTTAACCAACTGAGCTACCCAAGTGCCCCTGTACTTTTTTAAAAACAAAATTAGATCATACTTTATGCTATATATGTTGCCTTTTTCATTTAACATTATACCATGAATGTTTTCTTGTGTTAAATAGTATTAGAAAATAAGATTTTTAATGGTTATGTGGTATACACTTTATAATAGATATTATAGTTCATTTTGTTGGAGTAGAGAAATTCTTCCCAGATTTTGGTTGGTCATCAGCTTTCTTAATTTTTTGTTTTCACATTTTCTTTTTATGGATTTTTATACGTATTTTTGAGGGAAAAGAAAAAGGCTGAATAAGAGACTGTTTTTTAGTATCTGTGCTGCCAAAGTGAACAGAGACTTATTTTTTAGATGCTTTTTAAAATTTTTATCTCTTTATTTTTAAGGTTTTTTTTTTTTTAAGGGTTTTAAGGGTTTTATTTTCTTTGGTAATCTTTACACCCAACATGAGGCTCAAACTCATGACACCTGAGATCACAAGTCAGCCCACGTGCCCTTACGTGCTTTTTAAAATTATTTTATTTATTTATTTATTTATTTATTTGAGAGGAAGAAGCAGGCTCATAGCGGAGGAGCCTGATGTGGGGCTCGATCCCATAACGCCAGGATCACGCCGAGCCAAAGGCAGACGCTTAACCGCTGTGCCACCCAGGCGCCCCACGTGCTTTTTTTTAAACCAGGAGTTCTTAAAACCACAATCCTTATTCTTTGGTCTTCTTATTTTTGGCCTTAAATTATCTGTGGGTTTTTTTTTTTTTCATTTTTTTAAAAAAACTTATTTTTGTTACATTTTAATTGTTCACAGTGTCTTATCTATTTCTTCCCTTATTTCTTAAAGTGTTAAAAAATATAGTGTCCACACTTAACATGTTCATTACTAATACAGATAATAATAAAATTTCTTAAATACCAAGAGTGAGGTCAGACTTTTGTCTCTGACACTTAAGACCTTTGTTTACTGCAAGTTATTTAAGTTTTCTATGTCTGTGTTTCCTCATCTGAAAATTATTATTAATGATGACAATAATACATTTGGAGTTTACTTGGTATAATTAAAATAATGAAGAGAGAATACTTAACATAGTGCCTGATATAAATATTAGTCTCTCAATAAGTAGTATGGTGATGGATGGAAATATAAATAGGGTTGTAAGCGGTGATGATACTGTCAGTAATAGTAGAAATGTATGTGATACATTGTCTCGGTTTTTTCCACATTGATATTCAGGTTTAAGTTAATTTACTTGTTATGTAATCTTATTACTCATTTTTTTTTTTTAAACTCTGGTTTTTTTAGTGGTTTTCCCAATCTTGTATTCATGGTGCTTTTGGTCCTTTATACAACTTTGAATGTATTCCACTTGAACTGTGTGTTTTCCAATACATCTATTACGATTTTATTTTGCCTATCATAGAATTAAACGATTTCACTAAAATTGTTTCACTGAAAATTTGGTGAGTGTATTTTTAATTATTTCAGATTATTTAATATATAAACAAAAATTCAAAAGGGTAAATAATAGGACCAACGTTTAAATATCTCCATCATCCTATTTTTTCACTTCAAATTAGTTTTTCACTTAACTAATATTTTTTAGATTTTAATGATAAAAATGTGAAGGAAAACATTTGTGACTATGAAAAATATCTCTATAATTTCCCCTTATGTTTTATATTTAGCTCTTTCAGCCAAAAAATATTGAGCACATACTATGTATGAGTCTAAAGAATATAGATGGAGGAACTTTGTGGAGCCTTTCAATGATTTTATAGTTTATCTTAAATATAACTACAATGTTTATTGAAAAGTTGAAGCAAGGAAATGCCATTATCTAATTTATATTTTTAACAAAGTTTACTCTGTGAAGAATGGATTTTAGCTGCAAGGATTCAGGTACTGGGACAAGTTTGTTTCTAAAGGAAAACCGTTAGTGACATGGATTAGGGTGGTACTACGGAGATGGAAATATGTAGATCAATTTAAAATTATGGTAGAAGTAAAGTTGAGAAGACTTGGCAATGGATGGGATTGGGGGGTCAGGAGGATAGACATGTACATGCTTACCCCTCTATGGGATGTGAATTCCATGCTTTGTATACAAGGTTTGTCTCATGACTTGCCTTCTGCATTAAAGATGCCATCGTCTAAATTTTTCCATCTGATTTGTTTGCATTCCCCCAGTCAGATTGCTGCCAACTTTTATTCTAAAATTCTCTTTACCTCCTGGTTGATTTGTGTATTCTTTTTATAGTCTGTCTTTCTGCTGAGCTATAGACTCACCTGATTAGATTTTGCTTAACTTTATGCATTGCTTTGGCAGTGAGATCCCAGCACTAAAGCCATACCAATGACAGGCCAGACCAGAGTTAAGTGATGTTATTATGAAGGGCAGGTTAAAAAAAAAAAAGGAAACCATAAAAGTAGATAATTTCATTTTAATAATCTTAGTTGAAAATGAGAGTAGAAAATATGAGGTGGCAAAATAGGGATGAGTGGTCAAAGGAAAGTTCTTTTTGTTTTTAAAGATGTAAGATAACTGAAAAGAATCCAGTAGAGATATAGAAAAGGGAGAAAATGATCAGTGGGGTAAATTTCCTGACAAGCTGCAAAAAGGTGATAATTAGTTTAAGAGAATGAAGGAAGTCTACCTCCTCCATTTTAACAAATGGGAAGGAAAGGATGAGTCATTAGGTTTTGCATTTTTGTAAGAGGAAGAGATTGTTTTACTATAATATTGTAAATCCGTCACTTAGTTCCCTCTAACCTCCAACTGGTAGGTTACTAATTAATGTCAGTAGAGCCAAGTATTCTATTCAACAGTTACCTTATTTTATTCTTATTCTTTTTGCTTTCCTCTTTAAAACAAATGAAGACAAAAAAGAGAGAACTGAGTATCCAGGGGGATACTGAAAAGGAGATAGTAGATAAGATGTGTCACTTACAACTTCCCCAAGTAGGTGATTGACTCAGCCTACCAGGGTCAGGGTATTTGGGGTGCAGAATTAGGAGGATGCTCTTCATAGGGGAGGGAGCTCTAATTTGAGGACACATTGTGCAATGGCTTGAAATTAGGGTTTAAAGACCAAGAGTGAAAGCACCTCCTACTTCCAGTTGGGGACTCAGATTTTGAAGTGACAACAAATAGAATTAGACAAATGGCCTTGTTATTAAGAAGTGATATGAGACAGAGATACTTTATTTTTTTAAAGATTTTATCTATCTATCTATCTATCTATCTATCTATCTATCTATTTGACAGAGAGAGACAGCCAGCGAGAGAGGGAACACAAGCAGGGGGAGTGGGAGAGAAAGAAGCAGGCTTCCAGCGGAGGAGCCTGATGTGGGGCTCGATCCCAGAACGCCGGGATCACACCCTGAGCCAAAGGCAGACACTTAACGACTGAGCCACCCAGACGCCCCGAGACAGAGATACTTTAGATCAGTGGTTTGAAAACTTTTTTTAAGGCAATGGGATGCTTTTTCAAACAAAATCTCACATGGAATCTCAATATACAGAACAGATAAAAGAGGACCTTTGATGGAAGCTGGTAGCATATGGGCTAGAGCCATACCCTCTACTTCTTCCTCTCCTTGCCTTCTTCCTAGACACTTAAAAATACCTAAGACTCTGCAAAACATTTTTAAATTCAAAAGATGACAAAAACAGTTCACCCTTTACTTTCAGCCCTCTGCACCCCAACCTTTGGCAACCACAGTCTGTTCTCTGTATCTATGTGCTTGGTTTTTTATTTTTACTTATTTATTTTTTAGATTTACACACGTAAGAGAAATCATATGGTATTTATTTTTCTCTGACTTACTTCACTTCACATAATTCCCTCGAGGTCCATTCATGTTGTCACAAACAGCAAGATTTCATTCTTTGTATGGCTGAGCAATATTTCTTTATATGTATATACCACAATTTCTTTATCCATTCATCCATTGATGGATACTGAAGTTGTTTCCATATGTTGATTTTTGTAAATAATGCTGCTGTGAACATGGGGGTGCCTATTATCTTTTTGAGTTAGTGTTTTCATTTTGGTAAATACCCAGAAGTGGAATTATTGGATCATTACATTTTTAATTTTTTGAGGAACCTCCATACTCTTTTCCTTAGTAGCTGCACCAGTTTACATCCCCAGCAACTGTGCATAAGTGTTCCCTTTTCTCCATTTCCTTGCTAATACTTGTTATTTCTTGTCTTTCGGATAATAACCATTCTAACAGGTGTGAGGTGTTACCTCATTGTGGTTTTAATTTGTATCACCCCGATGATTAATGATACTGAACATCTTTTCATGTACCACCAGAGCTAGGTGATGAAGGGATGTTCCCTGGTGACAGCTTCAAAAACCAGGGCACCAGACATAAAAACTAGGATACCAGATATGTACAAAATTCCTCTCTAGGAGACACTAGGACTTTGGAATGTGACAAATGCTGAGCTCCAAGATAGTACCCACCCTCCAAGTTCTCTGGAAAAGAGTACAGTCAGCCCTTCGATGTATGTTTAATTAGAAGCTGACCCCTCAGTTGAATTCATGATGATTAGCTAATAAACCTCCCTCACAGAAAGATCAAGCTGTGCTTCTGTTGCCTCTTGCTCTTGCTGGAGATGGTGGCTGTTTAAGAACCCTTTCTCCACTAGCTGCAGTCCTGTGGATCTATGAATGTAAGCCCCACTGCCCACAAGAGCCAGGTGAGATACCCCTTGGAAGCAGTCATAAAAATCAGTGTTCTAGATAGGGTATGATTATTACAGCATGTGGGACCAGGAAAACAATGTCCCCTGGCCTCTGCAACTAGGCAGTCAAGAGGTGTTCCCTAGGCAGGAGCCGTCAAAATTGGGGCACTAGTTGCATGTAAAAGCTTCCTTCTGATAGATACTGGTGCTCTGGAGCTCAGCAAAGAGGAAAGCATGAAGATGACACCTGCCAGTCTCCATCCCTGGTGAGTGTTCCAGCAGGCTCCGGGATGTGTCTGTTAAATTAGATGCTGCCCCCTCATGCCGATGCTTTAACATAAGTAGGTGAGCCTTCACTTTGGGTCTGGGCACGATTGGCTGCCTCGGAGCTGGGTCCTGGGGTAAGTGAATCTGAGTGTGAATCCTTTAAGAGCAGTTTCTCAGGTCACGATAGTCTGTAGGTTTTGGGATGCAAGCCTTGTTGGTTCTCGAAGTTACTTGTTTTGGGGGCTCATCTCTCAAGTGTGTGTCATCAAAATTGGGGTGCCCAGTGTGGGGCTTGAACCGTTTGCTCCTCTGGATTTTGAGTGCCTTCTTGGTTGTGGGTCTCCTTCCCAGGAGTGGGGTTTTATAGCAAGATTGTGTCTCAGCCTCTTCCCTGCTTCGATGTGCTTTTCTTGTTTGCCTGATACCTAGTCATCACTCAGCCAGACTTCAGGTCTTTTTGAGAGGAAATTGTTTCATAGGTCGCTGTAGACTCAGTGTGTCTGTGGGAGGAGGTGGGTTCAGGATCCTTCTGCATCACCATCTTGAACTGGAACTCCCTGTAGAACATACTGAAAGGTAATTTTGAGCAATAACAAATCTTTGGAAGTCCTTTTTTTTAATTTAACTGTCATGAATACTGGCACATGGTAGCAAGTGGTAGAAAAGATACATAGTGAAAAACAAATCATCTATCCTAGATGTCAATTCCCTAGTCCCTTTATCTAGGAATAAACAGTTACCAGTTTCTTTCTTTCTTTTTCTTTTTCTGTTTGTTTCTCTCTGGAGTGCGAGGCCCATGACAGCATGTGCGCTGAGGGAGGGGCGGTGGGCGGGGAGAGGGATAGAATCCCAAGCAGACTGTGTGCTGAGCCAGAGCCCCAGGAGGGACTCAATCACAGGATCCCTAGATCAGGACCTGAGCTGAAACCAAGAGTACAACACAACTGACTGAGCCACCCAGGTGCCCCCAGTTACCAGTTTCTTAAACATTTTTCTAGAAATATTCTGTGCATACAGGCATAAGAATATATACCCTTTTTTCTTCATCACACATGAGATCATGCTATTTCTATTCCTCCCCAGTTTACTTTTTTCATTTAATTAGATGATCTAGTATAGATCTACTTCATTCTTTTATAATAGCTGCATGTTATTCTATTAAAGGGAGTACCATAATTCAACAATTCCTAATTGGTGGAATTTTTTGTTTTTTAAAGTTGTTTACAGGGGTGTCTGGGTGGCTCAGTCAGTTGAGCATCTGACTCTTGATTTCATCTTGGGTCATGATCTCAGGGTCATGGGAGTGAGCCCCGTGTCAGACTCCACACTCCTTAGGGAGTCTGCTTGGGAGTCTCTCTCTCCCTTTCCCTCTGCCCCTCCCCACTGCTCTCTCTCTCAAATAAATCCTAATTTAAAAGTCATTTACAATTAATATGTTGTAATAAATATCCTTTACGTATATCTTTTTTAAAAGATTTTATTTATTAATTTGACAGAGAGACAGCCATCGAGAGAGGGAACACAAGCAGGGGGAGTGGGAGAGGAGGAAGCAGGCTCCCAGTGGAGCAGGGAGCCCGGGTGGGGCTCGATCCCAGGACCCTGGGATCACACCCTGAGCCGAAGGCAGACACTCAACGACTGAGCCACCCAGGCGCCCCCTTTACATATATCTTTACCCATATGTGTGAATATACTTCTTGGATAAACTGAAAATTTTGAACAGGAGAGTGATAATATTAGAAAGACAAACCTAATGTTAGGATTACCAAGACAAAAATATTTTTGCATAATATTCACAAACTCTTGCCCTCATTTTGTTCTTTAAGAAGTGTGTTTTTCCTATTAGGTTAGCTCTGCTTCTTCCCCATTGAAAGGGAGTTTTTATTTTATTTCATCAGACTGTAGTACTTGGCATCTTTCTTTCTTCAACTTCTGAGTGTATGTGGATATCTTGCATAAAGTAACATGACTTCTGTTTGTTGCCCTGCTTCATTTTCTCAATCTCTTATTCATCAGCCTCAATTACTCTCCAGAAATATCTCAGAAATTCCAGTTAATTTTAGTTGTATTTCCTAGTTAAGCAATTCTTTAGGTCTTTTTGCTTGTACTTTGGGACTTTGTAGATGAAAGAAACAATTAACTACACATTGTCTCTTTTTTTTATTCTCTTGACTTTTGTATCCTTGTTAGAAATCTCTAATCCTAGTCAATATTTAAATTCATGTACTTTACCTACAGTTTAGTTGATCCATACATGTTAAATTTTGCTCAGATCTTCTATAATATTCTTTTATATCTTAGGATAATCTCTTTCTCACAGATGTCTCATTGCAAAGGAATATTTAATCCTTTTGAATAGATATTTACTGAACAGTGTGAAAATCCGTGCTTTATTCTTGCATAAGTTTCTTATCAAGTCTCTCGAGGTATAAATAAGATGAGTAGATCTTTAAAAGATTTAGCAGAATTTTATAATTTAGCATGACACATATTTATAGATAAAACCAGGCCAATGAAAGGGAGGATAAGGAAAAAGTAGAATTAAATTGTTAAACATTTTAAAGATTCATTTATTCATTTTAGAGAGAGAGAGTGGGGAGAGAGAGAGAGACAATCTCAAGCAGACTCCCCTCTGAGTGCCAGGGCTCCATCTCATAACCCTAACTAAGATCATGACCTGAGCTGAAATCAAGAGTTGGATGCTTATGGAGAGGATGTGGAGAAAGGGGATCCCTCCTACATTGTTGGTGAGAATGCTAGTTGGTACAGCCACTCTGGAAAACAGTGTGGAGGTGCCTTAAAAAGTTAAAAATTGAGCTACCTTATGATCCAGCCATTGCACTACTGGGTATTTACCCCAAAGATACAGACGTAGTGAAGAGAAGGGCCATATGCACCCCAATGTTCATAGCAGCTCTGTCCACGATAGCTAAATCGTGGAAGGAGCCGAGATGCCCTTCAACAGATGACTGGATTAAGAAGTTGTGGTCCATATATACAATGGAATATTACTCAGCTAACAGAAAGAACGAGTTCTCAACATTTGCTAATCAGAAGGGGGAATGAAGCATGAGAGACTATGGACTATGAGAAACAAACTGAGGGCTTCAGAGGGGAGGGAGTGGGGGAATGGGATAGGCTGGTGATGGGTAGTAAGGAGGGCACGTATTGCATGGTGCACTGGGTGTTATATGCAACTAATGAGTCATCGAACTTTGCATCAAAAGCCAGGGATGTACTGTATGGTGACTAACATAATATAATAAAAAAAATTTAAAAAAAATTTAAAAGACAAAAAAAAAAGAGTTGGATGCTTAACCAACTGAGTCTCCCAGCTACCCCTAACTGTTAAATATTTTAACGCAATGTGAAGGTTTTGTTTTGTTTTGTTTTGTTTTTTACCACCAAGTTGATAAAACTCTGATGGTGACTTAAGGGTTAATTTAGTTCAAACCTATCATTTTTCAGATAAGGAAACTAGTATTTAGGGTGTCTGAGACTTGCTCCAGATCACAGGCTGCAACACAGAGCACCTGATTGCCAGCCCACTTTTGTTTGGGGATGTAATTGTTACTCTTTACAGTGGTGGTTAAAATATATGAGGCTTCAAAGGAAATTGATTCATTTTATATATTCATATTTTAAGCCACAATATACTGTACTTAATTACTCAAAATAACTATTTTTGAAAATGTAGGTAAATAAAAGTTTTGTAAATAGAATGATTTTTCCTTCAAACATATTATATAATTTTGTTTGTTGTCTAATAAGGTGTTTCTGCCTTATCTCCTATTTCACAAAATCCCTTACCAGAAAAGTGTTTGTGTCTTCCTGGCTTTTAATTTTGTTTTGCTACTTAAAATCTTGAAATATTATTTGTCCTAGTGTTCAGTTGCCTGGAAGTTATCTAAAGAAATAGTTTTATAAGAGCCTTTGTCAGAACTTTCAGAAAATCGTGGACTTGTAAATCTACTGTTAGTCGTACTACTAAACCAAAAGCAGCAGCATAGTGATTACCTCATGATCTTTCTTGTTCTTGGTTATTGTTTTTCACTTGAGTTTACATTGCAAGGAAAAGTCAGGTTTCACCAAATCGACTTTTGTGCCTTGAATTCCCACAGAGAACTTTCGGTATTGTTGGCAGAGATAAAGACAGAACACCTTTTAGGGGAAATATCTAAGTCCGTTTTTAGGTTTCGTGCAACTAACACAAAGGGCAGCTGACCACGTTTGCTTTTCCTAGCCAACGTGTCTTGCCCGCCCCAGTAGCACCTGTTCACTTTTACGCCCAGCAGCTGTCAGCGTTCATAAACTCTGTGATTACACAAAAGGGAAGTTTGAAATGCCTGAATTTGAACAGTGTTATCATTAACAACTGATCGTTGAAGCTTTTTGGATGCAGTATAAAAAATCATGCAGGAAAGTTGTTTGTGGTAATTCTGATTTTTGTCTATTCTCAGAATTGTTATTGGTCAATATCATCCTAGTAAAATATAGTAAATTCATGTTATTCAGTATGAGCAAATATTCTGATATGTGTTAATGACATATCGTACATTATCAGTTTTAAACAATTAGGACAAAATGTAAAATAATAGACGAGTTAGACTGACACAAATGATAGCTTGAATAAAACGATAATGTTATCATTTATTGCAATGTCAATAAATCAGCTTGAACCATCCTATTATAACAATTATATAGAATTACTACTTAATAGAAAGTTTTAGTTAATTGAATTCTACGTAATGTAATTTTTGATACTTTAGACCAGGATTTCTCAACCTTAGCACTACTAACATTTGGGGCCGGGTAATTTTCTGTGTGGGGAATGTCCGGTGCGTTGTAGGAGTTCAGCAGCATCCCTGACTCTGTCTCTGCAGTACTAAGATCAAATAATACATGAATAATGTAGATACTCGAACTTCTAAGAAAAATGGCTGCATAAGCATATTTTTTTTAAAAAAAGTAAAGCCCTTTTCCACTTAAATGAACAAAAGGGAACCAAGAATGAAAGAGAAAATTCCACCCTTACTGAAACTAAAAAAAGCCCTTAACATCATACTACTAGCTGTAGTTCTACTCTTTCTTATTGCCAGGTTTAAATTTTATTTTTAAACAATGTTAAAGAAGCTACTAGGATTTTATTTCTACAGAATAGGTTCTCAAAAGTAGATTATAAGATCCAAAATATGTATATTTTTAATTTTAATCACCATTTCCAGGAAAAGATCTCCAAAAAGCAATATGTAGAGACTGCTCATTTTGCTTTCTGGGTTTTACCTGCTGAATCAGGTTATAGCAACAGAAAGAAACATACCTAGGGTTCATAGTTTATTATCCTAAAAAAAGTAATGACTATTATTTATTGAATACTTTTATGCCAGGTACCCAGCTAAAGTACTTATCTATGTTATATCACCAAATTATTTTTGCTCTGGAGTACAAAGGCAAATTTAAAAAAAAACAACAACAACTTTACATTATTTTAAAAAAATAACACGTTTAAATAGTACATTTTAGAATTTTTTAAGACAGTGAGGTTGCCAGCTGTACATTTTAAAAAATAGCCTTTTTCTGTAAACTAGGTGAGGGACGCATAATTTTTGTACGTAGTGAAATGAGTCTTGTTGGTGAAAATAATTTGTGGAGAAAATGTTAGTATGGGCCTTGCCATCAGACCAGCTACATGTCTCCAAGCTCATTGGTGACTGTTTGATGACCAAAACCTGCCTTTCAAGCATTAGTTTCACGTAACCGTCAGTACCAACTACTCTTTTCCATGATGAATCCTGATAAAGAAAAGTTCTTTAAGAATATGGACATATTCATTATAGCAGTATCATCATCTGTAGAGGTGATTGACAGCAGTGCCAGAATATGAAGAGAAGTTTTTGAATTGTATATGATTGTAAAACTTACTGAAGTGGTTCCTAATGATACTATGTGTCAACCTGTGATAACCTTTACTATATGAGAAAAATCGTCTAGATACTATATGTATTAAATCAACATTTATACATTAACCCTGCATTATTTTAATTGGTCAGTATTTTTAAATCAAAAAAATTTTTTTAGAAAATATATAGTAATTATGTGAATTGCTTATAGAATTCCATACAGAAATCTTTTTTTATGGTGAGATTTCAATGGCAAAAGTTTACTTGTGGTTGATCATAAGTTCAGTTATAAGTGAGCAGTATCTTTTTTTGTTTCTTCCCATAAGTTGTGTACTTATTAAAGCAATTGTGAACTTCATGACTTTCTTGCTTATTTATAGAATCAGTGTTTGCAGAGATTACTAAAATAACCATAACCTATTCTAGATTAAAAAATTTTACTGGGATATAATTGATATATAACATTTGAAATTAGTTTCACGTGTACAACTTAATGATGGATATTTGTATATATCGCAAAATGATCATCACAATAAGCCTACTTAACATTCATCACCACACAGTTACACATTTTTTTTCTTGTGATGGGAACTTTTAAGATCTACTTTCTTAGCAACTTTCAAATGTACTCTATAGTATTACTAACAATAGTCACCATGCTGTACGTTATATCCCATGACTGACTTATTTTAAAACTGGAAGTTATACCTTTTGATTCTCCTTCACCCATTTCTACTCTAGATTTTTAATATCAACATAAACTTAAAATAAGACCAATGTAAGATTGCACCTGAAATAGCTAAGCAAGTAAATTAAAGACACATGTAAGTGGCCCGGTCATTATAAAGGGCTCATACTAAGACCATTTTAACTATAGTTCAAACCTGGCATTAGTAACAACTCTAAAATGTATTTGTCTTTTTGATAGGGGAGGAGTGCTTGCTCTGATAGAGGTTACCAGGTCAGATTCTTGGATGCTTAAGACTTAACAAGAGTTGGATTTCGAAGACAGTCCATTGAAATGTAGTGTTCTTTCTTGATTTGTTAAGATAATATGGGTAATAAGTTGTAAATGAATAGATGATGAGGTAATTTAGGAAGAATAAGAAATTAATATGTTATATGCAAGTCTATTAAAAGAAGTTTTGATATACTTAACATTAAACTTATTTCATAAATTGGTATTTTAAATTATTCTTATGTTTTTATTCCATATTTTATCTTTCCAAAGAGCGTGTATTTTGAAATTATGTCATATTTTATAAAAGTATCCCTAAATGTTTGACTTATTTTGATAATAAGGTATGTTTAATTCTTTGAATAATTCCACTATCTAATACTGAGAATTAACATTTTTCTCCCTCTCATAGATATGGAGTCTGGAGAACGGTTACCATCGTCAACAGCCTCCACTAGTACACCTTCATCTTCTCTACCTTCTGTGGCTTCATCAGTTTCAAAAGGCGGCCTTTCCACGGGAGCTGCTTCACTTAGCTCTACAATCAGCCCATGTGGTGAATACCCTTTATTAACTCAGTTTTAGAATGCCATCCATTTACTGATTTGCATTCATAGTGTTTTATTGAACTGGATAACATGATTTCATTACCTCTGTTGACCTGTTGAACAATAACTAAGTTAAACACCTAGTCTGTGCTTTTTCTGTATTTTACCAGCACGCTGAGATTGCACTTTTCATGCTTATTAGAGGCTCTGTTGGAGAGTTTCATCATAATGTCTTAATTTGACCATTTCAATGAGTACACGTGAAATGTTTTGAAACAATAGGCCCATGAGGGAGTGAAGAAATACAAAGGAGTCCTTGGTGGTAAGATTAGGTACCAGTGCTATGGACCTTTTATTCTAAATTTGCTTCTGGTATTTGAAATATCCTTCACCAAACTCCAACTACTCCAGTTCACAGATGTGTCCTAAGGGAGATGATTTACTCGATGGAAAATATTTTAAAAATGAACAGCATGACAAGTTTCTCTTAAACATGAACAAAGTTTAGATTGCTAAAAACACAATGATAAGAGCTTTATTTCAGAAATGAAAGTACCATAAATTTCTATTAATTATATAGAAGGTATTTTTAATTACTGCCCAAAATCACTCTTTGCCCAAACACAGGTTTGGTAGAATACATCCTTTTTTTAAAAAAAGAGAAAATGTGTTAAGTGTGATTAACTCTTTCCTTTATCACTAGGAAGATTTTTAACCTTAAATATTTTTTATCTTAAAGATTATTTCATATGTTCATAAGCAGTAGAACTAAATGATATCTCACTTTTTTAAAGTTAGATTTATAATTTTGGATAAATGAAATGCATAAATATGGAATGTTTGCTAACAAAATACCTTAGTAAATTGCCAAATATATATTTGTTCTATTATTTTTTTAATCAATGGCATGACAAGAAGGATGTCATTTTGTCATTGATTTATCAGAACAATTTTCTATAGAATTTTCTTAGTGATTATAAAATAACTAAGATAAAATAGTCTTTTATTTAAAATAAAATAAAATAAAATAAAATAAAATAAAATAAAATAAAATAAAATCCCTGTTCTCCTGCATCCTGTGCAGTCTTGGTTAAGTCCTTTCACAACTTCATGCACATGTCCCTTATATATGAAATGATGAATGCCTTTGATGATATGCTGTGTTCAAAAATAGTGATGCAGGTTTATCGTTAGTCTAAATGATTGCACACAATTGTACCTTTGTAATTATTCTTCCCTGCTTTTTATAATTCTTCTTCTTTCCTTTGTTGTCAACTCACTTCAGTCTATCTTCCAATCTGCTGTCTAACTTTGTATTCACTTCTGAATTAGTCTTTATATAATGTTTCTAGAGAATTTTTTTTTTAATATTGAAGTAAGTTTTAATAGCATTCTTGAGTACAGAGCCATGAGTGTTCTGGACACTTGGCTGTTACCAATTTCTCTGTTTTCTGAATTAGTCAGATGTTAGGCACTATTTTTTGTTAGCAGTAGTTGGGAGTTGCAAAAGGGGAGGGGTATGCTGAGTTGTTGAGTAGCATCAGAAATTTCCTTGTCTAGAAAGGAATATATCTTTGTCATTTATTTACCAACTTAAAAAGTTGTAGACTTTTTATGTTGAGTTGCTTATTTTGAACGGAAGCATATTTTATTTCTATGTTTATTCAGAAATAGATCAGTTATTAACACACTATACTTTCAGTATGTACAGCATAAGTTTTTTTTTTTTTTTTTTTAAGATTTATTTATTTATTTGACAGAGAGACAGCCAGCGAGAGAGGGAACACAAGCAGGGGGAGTGGGAGAGGAAGAAGCAGGCTCCTAGCGGAGGAGCCTGATGTGGGGCTCGATCCCAGAACGCCGGGATCACGCCCTGAGCCGAAGGCAGACGCCTAACGACTGCGCTACCCAGGCGCCCCAGCATAAGTTTTTTAACTTTCTAAGAAAATGCTTTTTTGTTGTTGTTTTTAACTTTCACAGTGTTTTGGTTTATGTTTAAAGTAAAGCCTTATATTAACTTCCAACCATTGGTTGGTTAAGAGAATGCTCAATTGCCCTACATAGCTCTATTTATCATATTTTCCTGTCTTCTCTTATTTGATTCATTCTTTTTGGCCCATTCATTCTGATAATTCTCTTCATTTCAAAACAAGATCATAGTGTTAATGTGCCCAGACTCTTTGTCTTAATAAACAACTTAAATCTCCTCAATTTGTTTGATGTATAGAGAGGACAAAACAATTTTCATCTTTAAAATGTTGAAACCTCAACAGTTCTTTAATGGCTCCTTTGAGGACATTCTTTTGTTTTAAACAGTTACTTTAATTGGCCTTTCTCTGTCATCTTCATTAATGGCATGTCTATAGGAATTCTTCTGAGTTACAAAGGATGTAATTCAAACCTGCTTTCAAACTTTGAATGATCAACTAATTTTTCTGAGTGAATACCTTGTCTGGATTTGGGATTAAACCTACCTACAAGTTAATCTGTCACTATTATGGATGCTGGCAAAGGACATGAAATTCCTAGGTCGGCAATTTTATTATTTATTTTCACAGCAATTAACATGTATATCATGTTGGCATTGGTTCCCCATGCCTCCCAAGTCCCACAGAGGCTACATGATGGCCCAATTGAATCTTATAAATGCAGTGGGTTTGTGTCGCAGCTGAAGAATACTGAACTTGGGGAATCCATTGATTTCATACAAATGAAAGCAAACCCACTCTTTGTCTTGAAGAAGATGTTGCTTCATCCTTCAGGGTTGCTCCTTGCAAATGCAATCCTGAGAAATGGCCTGCTTAAAGAATGGTCTAGGCTTTGCATTCTTCGCATATGCAGCAATAACATGAAGGGACATGGGAGGACTGCATCTCACAGCACAGCACACCTTTAATTTTATTATAGTAACTAGTTTGTTGGTCTTATCAGAAGAGTAATATTTCTTTTCCCTTTAAGGTACGAATTTTAAAAGATAACTTGCCTATTTCTAAAAAATAATTTGGGACAGCTTTCAGTGAATGTATTGGCACAATAAACAAACAGAAAGTAACTAAAATATCAAACCATAGGCTCTAAAAACTGAAAAGGTGTTAGCTGAAGAAAGCCACTCTTACGGAACAAAAAACTTACTGAATGAGCTGCTAAGAATAAAAGGAAAATGTAATGGCTTACATGACTCACACACCATTGCTAGTAAGCTTATCAGTTCCTCAGAAGGCCCTGAATGGTATAGGAAATACATCACCAGAACCTTTGTAAAAAAGGCCAAATGATGCACAGTATCCCATGTGTCAGTCTCACTGATATTCAGATTCTTCCACATTATTGGCTCTGAGAGAAAGCTAAGAGAATAATAGTTCCCCAAGGAAACTTTATGAAGTTTGTTTGAGATTTGTGGTCATTGACCTAATAAAAAGATAGAACTTTGATAAATTTCAGTGACAGTTTAAATTGTGTCATAGACCAGTGGCTTTCAACCCATTTTTAAGGTAGAACCTTCAAACAAAAGCTTATTATAAAAATGCTGAATATATAAAACAAATAAGCCATTTAAAGCTTCTCTGGCTAAAGCCTACATATGCCTACTTTTCTCTGAAAAATTAAAGAGACTGTTTTATATGTGTATCCTAACTACAGGCCACCTCCCTCTACAGAAGTGTGCCCAGTCATGGTATATTGAGGAAATTGCAAGTTGACCAGCAAAGGCCTTAACTTAGGGTGTGTCATTCTGACAACGCTTAATTATAAATAGGAAAACATGGCAGTTAAACACACAAACACATAGAAAGACAGTCCTGGAGTGGATAATGCCATCACACACCTGGGCTCTTTTTTTTTTTTTTTTAAGATTTTATTTATTTATTTGAGAGAAAGGGAGAGACAGAGCATAAGCAGTAGGGAGGGGGCAGAGGGCAGAGGGACAAGCAGGCTCCCCACTGAGCTGGGAGCCAGACGCGGAACTGAATCCAGGACCCTGAGATCATGACCTGAGCCGAAGACAGATACTTAACCGACTGAGCCACCCAGGCACCCCAGACCTGGGCTCCTAATTTTATATTCTGTCTTCTGGAGTATGGGACTTTCATGCTCACATACGTATCCCATGGCTACAGCCACATACAGCACAATTTTCCTAGAAAGAAGAAGGTGGGGTGAGAGTGGAGCAAAAGTTGCATACCAGCTTACTTTGACCCTTATTAAAGAGCTGTCCCAGAAACCCCATCTAGAGATTTCCACTTAGATCTCTTTCATCAGAATGGTAATCTCAGCTTCAAGGAAGGTCAGGAAAACTAGTTTTTAGCTGAGCATACTGCCGTCCTGAAGAAAATAGAGGTTATTAGTAAGGAAGGAGAGAATGGATAGGCAATATCTACTATGGCTAAGTGGAACCAGAGGGACAGGAGGTCAAGCTGGGGAGTAGGGTCATGTCAGACCATTTAGAACTTCACGTGTGATGCTTAGGAATTTAGGCAGAATATTGTATTGATTAAAAGCAAAGATTTTGCAATCAAAATATCTTGAAATTGAATCTTGGCTTATCCACATATTAGCTCAGTGAATTTAGGTAAATTACTTATTCCTCTCTGAGCTTTAGTTGCATCATCTATGAAATAGATATAACACCACCCATTTTGTAGCACTATAAGGATAAATGAGATAATGCCTGCCATACATCAGGGGCTTAGTAAATTATAATCATTATTTTTATTCATGCTTCAAGTGGAAGGGTTTTATATGATCACATGGCTTTGAAAAAGAAAGCTTTAGCATCATGTCAAACATCAGTTTGCAATGGGAATGAGATCAGAGGCAAAGAAGACTTTTAGGAGTTACTTATATTTATCTGGGTAAGAAATGATATGGGCCCAAATTAAGGAGTTATTGGAGATGGAGAAAGAGGGTTGCAGAGATATTTAAGGAGTAGATACTTATGGGATGTAATGACTATTCAAATTTGGCAAGGCAATGTTGAGAGGGAGAGAGAAGCCCTAACATGACTTGAATAACTGGGTCAGGAGTGATGTAATGAGAAATGTGGAGGAGGAATAAGTTTTAAAGGATAAAAGGCTTAGGTATCTTTTTGCATGTTGCATTTAATGGAATACACATCCATTTATATATCCCCACAACTGTTGGTGAATATTGGAGTTGTTTTTGCCAATTATAATGTTTTATGACCATTACACATGGACTCCAGTGCAAATAAGCTTATATTTCTGAAAATGTCTTCAACTTTACCAGTACTACTAATTTATTTTCCCACCAGCTGTATATTAGAATTCCTGATGCTTGTCATCCATGCTAATACTTCTCATTGACAGCCTTTTTGATTGTTGTCAATGCTGAATACAAAATAGTGTCTCATTAAGGTACCTTTTTATGTTTTTAGCTTTTGGATTTCTTCTTTTTTGAAGTGATTATATAGGGCTTTATACATGTTTGTATTGGATTATGTATCTTTTTCTTACAGATTTATGAGTGTTTTATATTTTGGATGCTAGTCCTTTTGTGAGTTATATTTGTGGGAGATATCTTTCCCCAGTCTGTGGTGTGTCTTTTTTAATTCTAAATTGTCTTTTGATTAATAGAACTTCCAATTTTAATGTAGTCAGATTTATCAGTATTTTTATTTATGCTTATCCTTTTTGTCTTGTTTAAGGACTCCTCTTTTACCTTCAAGGTCATAGATATATATTTTTAAAGATTTCACTTCCCCTTTAGTATTACTTTGAAAAATCTATGGTTATCAGGTATCAGGCCAGTTGTGATAGACTGAATCGGCTTTTTGGTTTTGCAGCTGTGACCATTTGGGGCTGTTGGTTGATATATCAGTCAGTTCAGCCCATGAAAACACAAACCGCTAAGGCTGTTTAAGCAGAAGGAGATTTAATACAGGGAGTAGGGTACTTATGCAATTATCGAGGAGCCGGTTCCCCCAGCCCCACAGATGATTTCAGGGCATTACTGTTGATTTGGCCTGCTTAAGGAAACTACCTTTGGTTCAATCAGGACACCACTGTTCCAGCGGAAGACTCCGTGGATCATACCACCTTAGCTGCAATCCAGTAATCAGGAACCACTGACATCACTGCCTCCAAGGTGGATCTGTGGTGCCTGCTAGACCTACACCGGCAAAAAGGATAACCTCCTGTGCTGCTAATCTGCCAGCTTAACTCAGTTTTTAATTCTTTCCAAACACATCTGATTGGCAGAATCTAAACAACATCCAGAATCCTGGCTGCAAGAGAGACTGGTAAATGTAGTTTTTTAGCTGCCCAGCTTCTACATCGCAGGAAGACACACTGAAAGGAGTTTAGAACAAATGTTAAATGAGCCAATTACCTATCCACTTGAGCTCATCCAGCGATAGGCCCCCTGCCATATCTCCCAACCCGTGAAGTGTAATAAACTCCTGATACGTACAGATGAGCTCTATTCCAGTTTCAGCAGTTTTTTTCTTCAGAACATTTAATAGCTCATTGTACACTTAGTTCGAATCTTTTGGGGGGGGTGCCTTGGTGGCTCAGTTGCTTAAGCATCAGACTTCCACTCAGGTCATGATCTCAGGGTCCTAAGATCAAGCCCCACATCAGGCTCCGTGCTCAGTGGGGAGTTTGCTTCTCCTTCTCCCTTAGCCCCTCTCCCTACTTGTGCACACGCAGTCTCTCTCTCTCTCTCTCTCACATAAATAAATAAAATCTTTAAAAAAGCAAAAAGGAATCTCTTTTGAGATTTGTCAGAAATGACATAGTTCACCTCTCCCTCCTTCTTGAAAACCTGCTTTGGGGAAAGGTATCAAATTGGTATTATTTCTTCCTTAAATTTTTGGTAGAATCCACCAATGAAGTCATCCGGGTTCAAGGTTTTCTTGTCGTCGTCGTTGTTGTTTTATTTGTTGTTGGAAGGTATTAAAACATGAGTTCAACTTTTTAAATATCAATGTAGAACTATTCAGGTTATCTTTTCTTTAGTGAGCCTTGGTTGTTAATGTCTTTCAAGGAGTTTGTCCATTTCATCTAAGTCATTTAATTTATGGGCACATTGTTGGTCCAAATAGTACCTTATCCTTTGAATGTCTTCTCTTTCATTATTGATATTAATAATTTGTGCCCTTTTTTCTTGTGACTAGAGGTTTATCAATATTTTTTGAAGTTTGTCAATATTATTAATCTTTTGACAAACTAGCTTTTGGTTTCATTGATTTTTCTGTTTTCTGTTTTATTGATTTCTGTCCTTTATTATCTCCTGTTTTTCTGTGAGTGTGATTTCCTCTTTTTCTTTCTTTTTTGTAACAAAGAGAAAGCTTAGATCATTTATTTAAGACCTTTCTTTTTCTTATATATGCATTCAATGGTATAAATTTCCCTGTTAAGTACTGCAATAGCTGTATCCCACAAACTTTGATTTATTTTCAGTATCGTTCTAGTGAAAATATTTTCTCTTTTCCTTTGTGAGTTCTTCTTTGACTGATGGGTTATTTAAAAGTCAATAATTTGACATTCGATTTTTTTAATTGATGTCCATTTTAATGTCATTGTGGTCAAAAACATACTGATGATGATCTATGCCCTGTTTTTTGGCTGTCCACTGTTGCTTTTTTACACTGGCACACTGTGAGTCTCCTCTGTGTCTGTGAAAATTGTCAGGTTTGAGATGAGTCTCTTTCTCTCTGGTTTCCTTACGTCTAAGATTACCCTCTACTTTCCAGCTGCTCTGCCATCTTTGGACTCTGTACTCTGACACTTCAGGCTTTCTGCTGTCTAATCTAATCATGGGGAAGGAATGTACTCAATTAAGAAATACATCAAACTCAACTGATCCGCCGTGCATAGTAGCTCTTTCAAGAGTAGATTTCTCGGGGTGGCTGTGTGGCGCAGTCGTTAAACGGCTGCCTTGGGCTCAGGGCGTGATCCTGGAGTACTGGGATCGAGCCCCACATCGGGCTCCTCTGCTGGGAGCCTGCTTCTTCCTCTCCCACTCCCCCTGCTTGTGTTCCCTCTCTCGCTGGCTGTCTGTGTTAAATAAATAAAATCTTAAAAAAAAAAAAAAGAGTAGATTTCTCTGTGTTCTCTGCTAGCTATTTTGCGGGGCTCCTGGGGTCCTTCCCCATTCATGCACAGTGTACTTGTAGCTAGGCATTTGGATAGTTTAAGCTCTGAATTTGAGCCTCATTCTTTCTGTGGTTTGCTCACTGCCAGAATTTCCCCTTTAAATTTCCTGATGTTGTTTTTAAATCCAGTTTTTATTATTATTTTCTGTGGATGAATCATGTGACCTCTACACTACTACTATAATATTACCTGAAGTTGTCCGCCACGAAACAAATCACTTTAAAAACAGATTTCACTTAAGAGCCCAGGGGTGGTATGTGACCCTGTCTGGTCAATCCAAACATCTTATTTCCCTGGCAGTAGTGATTGGTTAAGGAATAATGGGCACATATGTAAGTCAGACTAATCAAAGACAAAGAGACTGCATTCTGGCTTTTTCTTAGTGAGAAAGGATACCCTTTTGTCCCACAAACCTAGGAGAAAGGGCCCAGTTGAGGACATAGAGTGAAGAGAAGAGAGAGAAATTAGGTGCTGGTAAACTTTCAATCAATCTTCCTTATCTTTTTTTTTTTTTTAAAGATTTATTTATTTATTTATTTCACAGAGGTAGAGACAGCCAGCGAGATTGGGAACACAGGCAGGGGGAGTGGGAGAGGAGGAAGCAGGCTCATAGCGGAGGAGCCTGATGCGGGGCTCGATCCCATAACGCCGGGATCACACCCTGAGCCGAAGGCAAACGCTTAACGACTGAGCCACCCAGGTGCCCCCAATCTTCCTTATCTAAAGGGAGCTATTTCCAAAAGTTTTTACGTTATATGAATTAATACATTCACCTTTTCATTTAGTCATTTTGAATTGGGTGTTTGGTACTTTTTGACCTAACCGATACACCCTTCATGATCTAATCTCTGCCTACTTAAAACTTATCTGGTAATGGGGCGCCTGGGTGGCACAGCGGTTGAGCGTTTGCCTTCGGCTCAGGGCGTGATCCCTGCGTTATGGGATCGAGCCCCACATCAGGCTCCTCCACTATGAGCCTGCTTCTTCCTCTCCCACTCCCCCTGCTTGCGCTCCCTCTCTCGCTGGCTGTCTCTATCTCTGTCGAATAAATAAATAAAATCTTTAAAAAAAAAAAAAAAAAAAACAACTTATCTGGTAGTGTTCTCACTCTTGTTTCCATTATCTTTCAGAGTCCCTAGCCTTTTACTTCTTCAGATACAAAGCATTCTTTCCCAAACCAGGATGTCAAACATGCTGTCCCTCTGTCTGGAAAACTTCATGTGGCTGATTCTTTCTTATGCTTTTTCTCAGGTTAAATGTCCTGAGACATTAGTTGGAGAATTTTCCTCTTTTCATAGTGTCTAGGTAATTGTTCCACTATTATGTATTTTTATTCCTAATAATTTCTTCCATCATCCTCTTCACAATACATAATTATACATTTGGTGTTATTTTACTAATTTGTCCCTTTTTCTACATTTAAAGGACAGGAACTGTATCTGCTTTCTTTTGTCAGCATGTATCTAGTCAGTGCCTCGCACAAAATATATGCTCAAGAAGCAATTTTTGAAGAAAGAAAGGAGATGAACTTGCAGGACTTGGACCTGAAAATCAGATGATAAATTAACTCTAATTAATAAGTTTCCTAGGCCATGCTGTGTTTTGTTCTGGTGGTACCAAATGGCTATGCAGATTTTAGTTGGGGATGGGCATTGTAAGCCACATGGTGAAGAATCTTAAAGGATCAGTTGACCTTACTGAAAAGGGAATGAATAAATAAAACCCTGCAAGTCCAAAGTTATTGTTTTATTAGAACTTCTCATTTAAAAGAAAACCAGGGCTTAAGTTTACAGTCACTAGAGAATGATAGAAAAAAAATGAGATAGGCCTGTTCTTGTGGGTTTAAGAATAAAGCCAAGGTTTCATTCCAGTTTCTTTTAGTGTTTATGTTATGGTGTGAATAACTATTATAACATTTTTAGTTGATTTGTCTATAGTGTAGATATCTGTAAATTTCATAAATAAAGGCTCTCAAATGTTCAGGTGTATAGCCTTCCTCGGTGGGTTTATTTTCGAAATATTATTTTACTTTAACTTTCATTTGTAGTTTTAATTTAGAATTTTAACAGTAAATTACTATGGAAAGGTAATGCCTTCAAATCGGTTAAGTACTCATAAAAGTAAACCCAGTGTTATAGATTAAATTTTATCTCCTCCCCAGAAAAGGTATATTGGAATCCTAACCCCCAGTATCTCAGAATGTGACCTATTTGGAAATAGGTTCCTTACAGAGGAACAAGTTAAAATGAAGTTATTAGGGTGAGTTTTGAACCAATATGACCAGTTTCCTTATAAAAGGGGGAAATTTGGACAGAGACATGCACAGAGAAGCCCATGTGAGGACATATGAAGAACACCTGAGGTTCCCAAAAGCTAAGAAAGAAGCATGGAAAAGATCCTTCCTTAGTGCCTTCAGAGAGAGCATGGTCCTGTCAACTCATTGATTTCAGACTTCTTTTTTTTTTTTTTTTTAAAGATTTTATTTATGTATTTGACAGAGATAGAGACAGCCAGCGAGAGAGGGAACACAAGCAGGGGGAGTAGGAGAGGAAGAAGCAGGCTCCTAGCAGAGGAGCCTGATGTGGGGCTCGATCCCATAACACCGGGATCACGCCCTGAGCCGAAGGCAGATGCTTAACCGCTGTGCCACCCAGGCGCCCCTGATTTCAGACTTCTGACCTCTGAACTGTGAGATGATGAATTGTGTTCTAAGCCACTCAGTTTGTGGTACTTCATTATGGCATCGCTAGCAAATTAACATACCCAGTACGTTTTTCAAAGCTGATTTTAATAATTTTTGGTCATTATAAGATTGCTTGCTTGCTTGCTTGATTGATTTAAAGATTTTATTTATTTGTTTGAAATAGAGAGAGTGAAAAAGAGAGAGAGCACAAGCAGGGGGAGCAGTAGGCAGAGGGAGAAGCAGACTCCCCGCTGAGCAAGGAGCGATGTGGGACTCGATCCCAGGTTGCTGGGATCATGACCTGAGCCGAAGACAGATACTTAACCGACTGAGCCACCCAGGCGCCCCAAGAATTTTTTATTTAGTGAAACATAGGTAAAATAAGATTTTAGAGTTGAATTTTAGTTATCTTTTTTCTATTTCATTATTAAAGTACAGCTGGATTTGAAGATAAAAGTAAATATAAAATATTGTATATTTTTAGCATTTAATCATGAACTCTAAATCCTTTCATTGGTCTAATAAAAACGCTTTTTACAAAAGAGGAACTGCTCTTCTCTTTAGTAACAGTCATTTGCTGAACTGAATCAAAAGCTGTTTACCATTTTGGCTTTAGAGAGTGGCAGCTTTTGTTCCCAAGTTTACCCAGGGTTTTAATGACTTGTTTTCTAATTTAAAAAAAAAAAAAAAAGTTTGGGGGTGCCTGGGTGGCACAGCGGTTAAGCGTCTGCCTTCGGCTCAGGGCGTGATCCCGGCATTCTGGGATCGAGCCCCACATGAGGCTCCTCCGCTATGAGCCTGCTTCTTCCTCTCCCACTCCCCCTGCTTGTGTTCCCTCTCTCGCTGGCTGTCTCTATCTCTGTCAAATAAATAAATAAAATCTTTAAAAAAAAAGAAAAGTTTGAAAGGAAAACAGTATCTTTACATAGAATCCAGGCAGATCATAACTTAATCAAGTGTTCAAAGCTAGTATCACCAATACCCCCAGATATGTTGTACTTTGAGAAGGGTGTATTGCTTCTCCTTCCCAATGATGCATAACCTCTTCCAATCATGAGAAAGCATCAGACAAACCCACAGTGAGAGATGTTCTGCAAAATATCGGACCAGTACTCTTTAATGGATAAAGATCACGAGAGACAAGACTAAGAAACTATCACAAATAAGAGAAAATTAAGGAGATACAGCAACTAAAACTGATAAGATCTGAATAAATTTTAAATTTTAGTTAAGATTAATTTCCTGGTTTTGAAAATTATTTTTTGTCATGTAAGATGTTAACATAGGGGAGGTTAGGACTCTACTAATAGTGCAACTCTTGTGAGTCCTAAAATAATCTCAAAATAAATGCTTAAAACTAAAGGCTTTCTTTCCATGCCACGCACCTTTTTAAATATTAAAATGTAGGGGTTAACTGGCTGAGAAAGTTTTGAGACTGCAGGAATGAAATGAAGATTATTTGCAGAAAATGTTACCATTAACTATAGAATTCTTTCTGTTTGTTCTCTAATCAGAGTTCAAGGTTATAGTTTGTACATTTTGAGTTCCAGAAGATTTGAAGATTAATATATTTATGAATTTTAATGTGAGCCAGTAAGTTGAGCATTTCTCTAATTTACAGTAATTTTGGTGATGCTCAATTTGGTTACTACACTTACTCATTACTAAGGTTAAAGTACACACGTAACCTTTATTTGAATGTCCTGCCATTTTTAATGATTAGTGTACTTTGCAGGTGGTGTACTAGAGGCTGATTTTGAAATGCTGTAAAATTATGCTTATAATTTTAAAGAACTAGAGACAAAAGTTTGAAGACATGTTGCAACAAGTTTGGGAAGCTATGAAAGATTGAAGACATTTTTATTTCTAGCATACAAAAAGCAACATTTCGGAAGTTCTATCACAGTAATCAGTCTCCTTGATTTTTAAAAAGATTAGATGCTTTAGCATACTTCTTATAATTATTTTGCTTTAATTGGCTATCTGGACTTCTCCTGACTGTTAGGAGACTTTGTTTACTGGTAGTTCAGGTTCAAGGCATTAGTACAGTATTTATACTATTTTGTTCCTGTGGGGGGAATACTCTTACTGTGTTGTGGCATGAAATGCACTAGCATTAATAAAGCTACCTGCAGTTACCATCCCTTGTTTATGCTTTAAATCACTTAACATAGATTGGCTAGCAGAATTTGAAAAGCTCTGCTCAAAAGTGTTCAGCCTCTTATAATGTAAGTCAGAACTTAGGAGTTACAGATGTATATTAATATTTATTATGCAAAATGTGCACACTGTTACCTACCCATTAAAATAGAAGCTAAAAAGTTCACTCATAATATTGAAATTATGTTTGAATGTTAATATCTGTTAAAAAGAATAAGTGTAATCTTCTAAAAGCATTTTCATTTTATGATATAATTTATCAGGTTGCAAATATTTTCTCTGAGCAAAATTTAAGAGTTTTAATCATAACAAGTTACTATTTGGGAGCATCTTCTGATATTAGATATATTAATGTAGAAAAAATTACTTCTCCAATAATGGAAAATTCTAATATGGAAATAATTTTATTTTATAGTCGTAAGATTAGCAGAGCCTGTTTGACTCATGTTGTCTTTTGTTTCATGTAAAACACTATCATTCTGCTTTTTTACTAATACAGAGTATGCCTTGCTTTAAATGTAGTTATAGTATTCACTGAGCCAGCATCAGTCCATGATCAAAAATCACCTTGTGAACAGGAGCTTAAAATTTAAAGACAGCTAAAGGCTAAGGACATTGTTCTGATAATGGAACCAAGGGTGTAATCTAAACAGCACCCCCTGCTGTATAAGAAGATTAAAGCCACAACATAGATGTCATTAAATCAGCTTCTAATTTCCCAAAGAACTTTGAGTAACATTGTGAATGCGTTTTATAATTGGAGCAGAGAAAAAGTGAGATATACAGTTGACCTTTCAACAACACAGGTTTGAACTGTGTGGTCCCCTTATACACACATTTTTTTTTTCAATCAGTACAGTATAGTACTGTAAATGTACTTTCTCTTCATTACGATTTTCTTAACATTTTCTCTAGCTTACTTTATTGTAAGAATATGGTATAGAATATAGATAAAATACAAAATAAATGTTAATTGACTGCTGATGTTGTCAGTGAGGCTTCCAGTCAACAGTAGGCTATTAGTAGTTAAGTTTTGGGAGGAGTCAAAAGTTACAGGTAGATTTTCAACTGCGGGGATGGAGGGAGGGTTGGCACGCTTTACCTCTGTTGTGCAAAGATCAACTGTATTCTTAACTATTTAAAGAATAATTCCTGGTTATTCTAGCCTTTTAAAAAGAAGAAAGAAACTATCATTTTAGTTGTCTGGAGCAGGTATTAGGAAGTGTTGCCCTTGCAACTGCTAACAGATTGTTTTATGCAGTGTTTTGTAGAGAGTAAAAATGATTAAGAGATGGCCTTTTCCTTTGTAACTTTATACGGTAGTAATGGTATGGTAAAAGATAGCAAGTAATCATGAAAGTTCAAAGAAACCCCAAAACATGTCTGGGAAATTCAGGGATACTTCTTAGGCAATATATTTTTGAGATGGTTAGGATAGATAGGATTATATGAGGCAAAGAAGTCAAAAAGCATGTTACATAGGCAGGGGGATGGGGAAGGTGTGAAGTAGAAGAGACAAGGTGACCAAAAATGCAACATTGGGAAACATTTGTTAAGAACCAATTGTGTTTCACACTTTGCAGGTATTGGGGATACTGAGATAAATGAGATTCAGTTTTTGTTCTCAAAGAGCTAAAATCCTAGTTTACCAATTATTTGCATAGAAGTGATAGTTAAAACAGTGGAAACACATGAAATAAATGAGAAAGAAAGCATACAGAAAAAAATAAACATAGCTGGACAAAATCCTTAAGAATGCTTACTTTTAGAAAAGTAAATCCAATAAAGCAGACCAGAAATATTATAAAAGATATGTTAAGAAGATCAAGACAGTTCCATGACCCGGAGCTTAAGGGTGAACATTGGTGTGTGTGTGTGTGTGTGTGTGTTTTAGGTCCCCCGCCCCTCTCTCACTCCTCTGAATGTGGGTTTTTATAAGGAAGAGGCACTCAGCAATGCCAGATTTAAACAGAGAGGTTAAAAATAAATAAAGATTAGTGGGACCTGGTAATTAAGAAAATTTCAGTAACTTGAGGTTTGAGGTTTGGCACAAATATTAAAGATTCTGAGAAGTGGGGAGGGAGTAGACATACAGGTAAGACTTTTCTTTCAAGGTTAACACAGGAGAGATGATGATGAAATTGAGAAGGAAGAATAAATAGGGCTGGGGAGCAGTAGAAGACTGGGGGAGACTAGAGGTCATGCTAAGAAATAAGGAAATGGAAATTGGGAAATTGTGGTTAGGGTACACCTTAAGAGTTTAAGAGCTTGGAGGTGGTAGAATTTTGAGTGATCAAATCCAATATGTGACTTTTTTTTAAAGGTGGTAGAGAAACAATACTAAAATTATAGTGTTAAGAATTTTTTAATGAGAAAGCTGTATTTTTTATATCATTGACTTCTAGGTTCTTGCTGTAAGGGCAAAATATAGAGAAAATATGAAATGTGTTATGCAATTATTTCCCTTCTGTATACAACTACATCCATGTATAGCAGAGAAAGTCTCTAATTTTTTTGATAATGCATGGTATTACTATAATCATTATAATGTGGTCCTAGTCTTTTTTACTAAATATAAAAGTGAATAGACCAACAGGGAATAAACCCTGTAGATTCCACTGTCACTTGGGTGTTTTCTATGCTTTAATTACCTTCACCAAGAATTTTACAAGAAGGAATAAGAAAGTAGAATAAGATAGCTTCTTTGTAATGTTGCCAGGCATAAATGTAACTCTATGTACAGGACTACACTTTTTTTTTCCCCTTTGAATCTGTGGTGAGTAAAGCTCATATTTTGTTGAAAATCTAGACTCACTTTCTTCTAGATATCACTCTTCTTAAAGTTAAAAAAAAACAAAAAAAAACCCTTTTTGTTATCAAAATGTATATGATTGGTTCTTAATTATTGCTGCAAGAGTGACAACTTCATTTAGATATTATTCATGTTTTCTGTTCATGAGACTCCAAGGTTTAGCTCATTTACTTCTTCACAAAAATAAAATTGATGTTTTAACTGTGCATCTAAGAATGCTTATTACTATAATAATAAGTATTTCTATCAGCTTCTGACCTTTTATAACTTTAATCTGTTCTGAATTTTTATATTTGTGTAGTTTTGAGTTTACCCCACAGATTTTTTTCCCATATTAAATCACTTACATAGATTTGACAAGTACAATTTAAGAATTACTATTTTGTAAAATATAAATGAAAAACGATTCTAAAATCCTCAAACTGGAATGTTCACTTCAACTTGCTTATCCAGAAAACTGATGTGAAAGGAAGTGTAACTGATCATAGTATGTTTTATAAATGAAACATTTGATTAAGGACATCTGATTCATGAAGTTGAATTGATTGGTGAGAACCAGGGATTTTATGTGTGAAAATAAATTTATATAAATAAATAAATAAATAAATAAATAAATAAATAAATAGTCGTTCTTAATATTCAGGTTCATTTTTTAGAGAAACTAGCTGGCTTTTTGAGAATTTGCACACAAAAAAAATTACAGTCTTTCTTGTGGCCTGTTGCTAGTCTTAATGATGTTTAAATGACCTTTTCGAGTAGTATGCCCTATTTTTGTTTGACTCAACTTTAGTGCTAGTGTAGTCTAGAATTCTGATAACACAAAAGTACCAAATTCACAAATTTTCTGTTTAGGTTGTGATGAACAGAAACAAACATTGGCTTACTTAGAAAAGATACCCAAGTCTGTCCTTCCCTTATGCGACACTTCGAGGATTTTCCCTATGAGATCCGGTTATTGTGTTGTTATAGTGGGACCTTGACACTCAATCAGAAGTGTTTTCTTTATAAGTTGATATAAGATATACTTGCTGTAACTTATTTAAATCTTACTACCTCAATAAAAAAATGTGATGTTATTTCAGTAAATAAGATAGTGTTTATATTAGTCTCTGAGGGTAGACTCTAACCTTTTTGATGATTCCTCTTGGTTATCACGGAGTAAAAAAACAGAAGAGAGATTTCCTTGATAAATAAATGATAACAAAAAGTATACCTATTTTTAGCTTTTATTTTTACATTTCTCAAATGTATTATGTTAAAAGTAATTAAATTGCAGTGCACAGTTAGGTATGATATAAACATAAGATAATAAAGAAGACCTATCCTTATTTTAACACAAAGCACAATGCCTTTCACACAGTAAATTCTTAAAGTAGCCTGGAGTGTGGGGTTTGGTACTCTATTTTCATAGTTTCAGGCTAGGGAGACTTAATTATTTCCTGGAAGTAAAAGGAGGATTTCCAAGTATTAACAAATTTTCTGTCAATTCTCTTACAAAGTGTGAAAAATAAGTTGTGTTTTTAGTTGTATAACATTTCAACCTGGAGTTTATGACCCTTAGAACTAGATTCTCTTTAAAGTGGGTATTGAAAGGTCACACATTTGATTTGAATGTGATCCTTCCATCACAGAGTTAAAAATGACTTTTGTATTGATAACTGCCCTTGGATGCATTTAGAAATATCTTAGGAAGTTTATTCATTAAATCTTTATGCTGTCCTTTATATTGCTTTATTAGACTAGAATATAATCCCTTTTTGGTATCAATTCTCCTCACCTGAGAGATTTTGGACAGAGACCATAGGTTCACTTCTGCCACATGGAACTGGGAATGCTTTGCCCAGAGTGTGTGATAATTTGAGTAATGGCTTGGTGACAAATTCTGGACTTACTTCATTGGTTTTCAACCTTATGTTAATAGAACGCTCTTATTTTCCTTGTTACGAGTAAAAAAAATTGATAATAATGTACGTGTCTTAGCAGAAAGTTCAGTTCACGTCAGCAGGTCAAACTATTATAATTAGTGACAATTATGTACCTAAAACATTATTTCTTAAATCTCGAATTCAAAGTAAATAAGGTTATACCATTCATTTTAATTATATTTAGAGTACTTTCATGTTTCTGGAATTATTCTATAGGGTTTGAAGAGCAGAAATAGAAAAAGAAAAAATGTAAAATAAAACTTTAATCGATAAGAAATTATTATAAATTTTAATTATGAACGCTGAAATCAGAAAATCTCATCTGTTTTTATAGTACGACTTTAAGTGTGTTTTTTTCCCTCCCAGGACATTTATTCAGAGCAGCTGGGGATCAACCGTTTAACCTGTCCACAGTGTCGAGTGCCTTCCCAATGGTCAGCCACCCAGTCTTTGGTCTACATTCAGCCAGCTCAGGGCATTCAGAATTTGGTGGTTTGGGGACACTTGGTACACCCACAGCCTTAGCCGCACATCCCCAACTAGCATCTTTTCCAGGTAAACATCTGTTACAAACAGTGTTCAAGGAAAGGAGGAAAGCTTGAAAATGTTCAAGCAATAATTTGTTTATTAAATTGAACAAAAAGAGTAGTCTAATGCCTGGTATATTAAAACTCTTGTACAAGAATTGACTCAATCCTGTTTATCACGCGCAAAAAAAACCCCCACAGTGTGTGTGCTAGATGGCAGCGTGATTATAGACATTCAAGTGTTTAGCTAGAGAAAGGGGCATCTGTAATAATTAGGCCAAGTTTTTCTCATGCTTGTGTGTATAGAGCTTGATGAATTTTTCTCAGCTTTCTCTGATTTTTATTTTAAAAAATTATTTAACTTATAGTGGAAAGTAAACTCCATTTCTTATAATGAATATCTCTATACTTTTATTTTGAGTTCTCACTTCTCTGCACTTTCCAAGGAAGATGAACTTGGCTCTTAAATTTCTATATTTTTCCATATTTGATCAGAACAACTGTAGATTTGTACCACTTGGATGACAGCAAGACCAGAATTATCCCCAATTCTACAGATTATGAGAATTCGGGAGCTCAGTGAGGCACTAATTAAAGCTTAAATTGGACAAGCATGCTATAATTTTTCTTGTTATGTTATTTTGAAAGTCTAAACTTTCAGCCAGCTCAGGGCATTAATAAATTTTAGTAAGGGATGCATGGTTTGGTGTTATATAAAATAGTTTAAAAATTAGAGCATAATTCTAGAGACAAACCTGAATTTAAATCTGGCTATGTTACATTTTAGCTGTGTGATCATGAACAAGTAATCTGATCACTCTGCCTCAGTTTTCTCATCTGAAAAATGAGGATAAATAATGGTACCTGCCTCTTAGGGCTCTTGTGAAGATTGGAGGAGATAAACTATATCAGTACTGATTGCAATGTTTAGCATACATAGTGAGTACATAATTAGTAATTATCATTATTATTTTCTCTTGCCCACTTTAATGGGTAATAAACACTTTAAATGGGTAATGGTCAAGTGCTTCTTCAAAAGGAAACAAGTATCTCATTTTAACTATATACAGAATGGAAAGATGGTTAGATGTGTATTTCAAGTACCATTTCTTGAGTCATATTACTCTTTTAATTCTGCTGTCTGGGGGAGAGAAGCTGGCGGGGAGGGGTAATGTGACTAGAAAGTTAAAGTCTTAAACTAAGTCTTAACGTGTGCTTTAAAATTACTAATGGGAATTTATTTTGGCCAGTTTCTAACATGGTCGCTTAGCAAGATGATCAATCCAATAGATATTTGCTGAAATATTGGATTTCTGATTAAAAATGAAAATAGTAGTAATATAGATAGTTACTGGTGTCTTAAAATTTTTTTTTATCATTTTGTCGTAGTTCGTTATACCACTGCTTTTGAGCTTTTCTAAACCCACAATGTAATTGCTACATTATTAAAATCAAATACTAGCTATACCAGAATGATAGTTAACAAGTGTAAAGAGTTACTTATCTGGACTTCAATAATGTTGATATTTCCACTGATAAAAAGAAAATAACTTCTCTAAGAGCCTATCTGAATTATTCACTCATTCATTTATTGTACAAAGTTCTTTGTTCTGTGCACTGACATAGTATATGTTGTTTACAGTTTTTAGGAGATGGACAAACAGACAAGTACAGGACAGTCTTTAGTGGTGAAAGTATGTCTATATAAGCATACTTTTTTTTGCCAAATGAACAGACACTATGCCTAAATTTAAATTCTCCATGATTGCCTTTATTCAAAAGGGTAATCTAAATGCCAAATTTTTGAAATCACCTAAAAAACTAATGAAGACATGTAAGGAAGAAGTTACTAGAAATTTTAAATAAATAACTTACTTTAAAATTTTATGTACTTTTTTGCATTTCACATGATTAAATCAACAGATGCAAAATTATTTAATGGATATTAGTATAATATTATTTCCATTTTATATTGACAGTATTTCACACTAATTTCTTTTAAAATATAATTTTTGGTCATTATATTTTTATATTTTATTACCATGAATTTCTGTGAAGCATCTGGCTCTATCAAGTATGAAAGATTTAAAAATTCTGCTATATCTTCTAGGCTGAATATCATCTGAAATACTAGACTTTTTCAGTTGAATATGATTAATGTTGCCAATATGCTGTTACCTCCTTTGAATACATTTAGAAATTCACCATATGATGATTTATGTAATCCTTATTTTGTATACTTTGTTTTATCAACAAACTATTTTGTGAGTGACTAAATTTGTTTTCTATTTTCTTAAACTCGGAAGATAAATAAGCTTGTCATGTAACAAAAATTACATTATTTCTTATGAAATATTAGACATTTGTAAAGTTTATAGCCAGAAGCTCTACCATTTTCATACTTTTATTTTATTGATTTTATTAACTTGTTTTTTGTTTTTGTTTTTACCTGGGTGTCACCTTGTTTATAACATACACATTTTCCAACTTTTTTTTTTTCTAATCCCCATCGTGTACTTATTTATAGTGATGTTCTAAAGTACAGCATTATGGTTATGTTTTTTTCTGAGGTCATATCTAAAATATTTGAATCTTAATATACTTTGATTACCTTATTGATTTGTGGGTTGTTTATGAAGTCTATACATCCAAGCTGTAACACTTTAATTATAGACTCTGTATTAAATAATATAAATATCTTTAGGAAACCTAAGTCCCTTTTTATTAGCTATTTGGAACCTAGGTTTCAAACCTATAAATAGTAATAGATTCCAACTGTGCTGATACAAGCCCAAAATACACAGTTTTTCTTCCCTCCTAAATACACTTCTTTCATCTAAACAGTGGATAAATGATTAATGCTTTTGTATAGTTACTCTTGGTTCAGTTCCCATCATTCAGGCACTGCTAAATATGCATTGGTGTCATTTCACTAGCAATGCCTTCCTGCAGTGCAGAAGAATAGCTTTTGCAGTTTTCTGCTTATACTGTTTTTAGACCTCTTAGAATAGCAGCTACCATGAACATTTCACTTCTTAAACAAAACAGATTTTGCCATTAGATAATGAAGGTGCACATTGTGTTACATTCTATTTTTAATGAAGAGATATTCCTAGAAAATATTTAAAGATCATATAATACAATAAAATGATAGTGTTGAATTTTTCCCATACTATATTATTGGGTTTCTTCTCTCTGATTTCCTTGTGGTGGTTATAATCAATGAAAAATATAACATTAGCCTGAAAGGTCATAACTAATTTGGTAATCTGGCAAGTTAGCCAAGTGGAGAAGATTATTTCTGAGATTTTAAATAGGGCAATACAAGGCTTTGGATTATTTTCAAATCTCTTCATAATCTTCACCCTTTTTGAAAAATGTGTTCTATAAAATTTGGCTTCTCTTCTTTTCTAAATTTTTAACTAAGAGCTACTGTTTGAACATCTAAATTGCATTTGATGATTTTCTGCCATTGATTCATTTTACATTGATAAAACAAGCATTGTTGTCTGTAATTTATGAGAGAAAATATTAATAAAATCCAAGCTTTCCTTATTAACTTTATGGGGAGGAATTTTATAAACCTTTTATATTTTAATATGACTTGTTTTGGAAATCTTTGAATACTTTTCTGAGATAAAAAAATCCACTGCTTTTACTACCTTTATGTTTTTATTTAAGTATAGATTATCTTCCTCCATAAATGCACTAGAGGTATACTGGTTTACAGTAGCAGTCTTTGTATTATTGTTTATGATTTATCAGACCCAGATTTAAATTGCATGTAATTTGAGGAAATTCTTGACTTAGGTTGTAGGTGATAACCTTAAATTCTAAGGTTTTAAAATGCATTAGTTTATTCTTCTTTTCTAATTTAAAAAAATTATGGTATAAGTTATCAAGAAATCAAACAGTTCTTTACTCCTCCAAGTTTCCCATTTTATTTTTAAAACCATAGACTGCCTTTATTCTTCATAAACTTGAGTTCAAGGAAGCTGCCAAGTGAAGATCCTTAGATGCTACCTTAATGAGAGGAGTGATGAGTGTATAACATCTAATCAGCTGTCTTACAGTTAGATGATCAGAACTGTGTATAATTCAGCAATTCTGTTCCAAGATGAAACTTGATATTTTTTCCAGGAATAAAACATAAAAAGCATTGTTACATTAACTAGAAAGTTAATTCAAGTATTTTTTGCCTGTTTGTTTGATGTTTGATTTTGAGGTGCAGAATGGTGGCGAACAACAGATGTTCATAGTCGTACAGGGGCGACCTTCTTTCCACCATTACTGGGAATTCCACCACTGTTTGCTCCGCCAGCCCAGAATCATGATTCTTCTTCATTCCATTCAAGGACTTCAGGAAAAAGTAATAGAAATGGGCCTGAAAAAGGTATTCCTGTTAACTTAAGTGATGCATTACAAATCCTCCATTCCAGTACTTATTTTCAGTAGAGTTCAGGGTTAATAACATTTATATAACACTGTACTAGACACTTTTTCACAATGTGTGCTTACTCCTTACAATAACTCTGAGAGATTTCACACCCAAAAGTAAATAAGTGATTTGAGGACTGTTTACGTGTCAGTGTGGTGTAGGCAGGATTTGAACCCAGGCCTTCTAACTCCCAGCTCCACTGCTTTTTCCTCTGTATTTCATTACTTCTTTTGTGTAACCGAGTGTAAGATTTACTTCTGTAATTAAGCATTAAATTCATCAAAAGTAATATCCAAGTACCCCTTTTTTCTTTTAAGTTATCATTAATATTTCTGTAGTTGATAACTGTTGTTAGAATAGCATTTGCAAATTATAATAGCATTTTGGATGGTTTATTATTATTATCATTTTTCACTTGGGTTAAGAGTTTTTGGTGAGTTTGCTCTGAAAAGGGAAATATTTGCATTTAATTATATTTCTAAACATTATTTTAATTGAAGTGAAATTCAGCTAAATATAAAATTACCATTTTAAAGTGAACAATCAGTGGCATTTAATGCATTCACAGTGTTGAACAATCACCACCACCTCTGTGTGGTTTCAGACATTTCATCACTCCAGAAGGAAACTCCATACCCCTTAAGCAGTTTCTCCCCATTCTTCCCTCCCTCAGTCTCTGGCACTGTCTCTACGGATTTAATGTGAATATTTCATGCAGATGGAATCCTACAATATGTGACTTTTTGTCTGACTTCTTTCACTTAGGATGATATTTTAGAGTCATTCGTAATATGTATAGCATATATCATTACTTCATTCCTTCTTATGACTGAATAATGTTCTCTTGGATAAACATGTTTGTTTTTATTTTCAAGGTGTAAATGGGTCAATAAATGGAAACAGTACATCATCTGTATCTGGTATCAACACACCTGTATTATCCTCTACTGCTTCAAGTTCTGTGGGACAAACTAAAAGTATAAGCTCAGGTGGAGGAAATCGAAAATGTAATCAGGAACAAAACAAAAACCAGCCTTTGGATGCTAGAGCTGAGAAAATAAAAGATAAGGTAAGTTATTCCTTCAAGGACAAATATATAACAGGTCTTTATATAAGCATTCTAAGGTTCAAACCACCTGAATCTATGGAACAATTTCTTATGAATTACCACTCCTATTTTACAGATGTGTATTTTTATGGTTTGGTACTAATATTAGGGCTCTTAAAAATTACAACTGTCAGCACCAGTATAAATAATGCAAATAGTAATAATAGCTAAGATTTACAGAGAACTTAATACATAACAGCTCTACTCTAATTGTTTTGCAGATAGTACCTATTTTAATCCTCTATATACCCATAACCAACTAGGTATTATTATTACAAATGGAGGAACAGAGCCTCAAAATAGTTGGCCAGTAAGTGGACAGGATTTGAAGTCAAGTAGGTTGATCCCAGAGCCTATGTTTTTAGGAAAACAAAAATAAGAAAACATTTTATTATGGGAAATTTGAAATACATAAAATAGACAGAATAGCATAATAATCCTGTGTATCCATGATTCATTGCAACAGTTATCACCTCATGGCCGGTTTTATTTCATTATATCCCCAGCTGTGCAAGTTATCAGTTTATGCCTCTCAGCTCTAAATTCACCCTCTTCTCCTCTACCAGATGGCACAATGTTAGACCTAGTCAGCAGAGGGTCTTGGAGAAACCCTGGAAGAAGAAAGGGCTTCTGTTTCTAGTTCCAGTGTTTTCTTCTTGCTCTTATGTTGTGGCTGCCAGTGGGTAGCTTTCCCACCAGCTGACAGCTTCTCTGGGGGCTCTGTTTAGGAGACCTTGGTACACACCATCTAGTGGGTCTCATGGGCATCCCAGCAGGCATCTCAGTAGTAAGTTTGGCTGGGATGCCAGTGGGTGGCTTTCCAGCTAATTTTACTGGCACCCCAGCGAGGAGGTTTCCAGAAACTTTTCCTGGCACTCCAGCAGGCATGTTCCCTATTTGCCAGCCTTCACCTGTGATGCCTCAGTGAGCTTTTCTGCCATCCACTGGGCAACAGCCACATCCTCTCCGAAGTCTGAAGTTCAGCCTTGGGTGAATGAGGTTGGAAGATAGAGGTGCTTTTCCAAGTTTACCTTTATTTTAGTACTCTACGTCTGCCCAAAGGAGTGTCTGTTCCCTACATCTGCTATTTCAGTATTCTTTAGAGGCTCTTTGTCTCTCTTAGTAGTTCATATTCTGCTACTAGTTAATAATTCTATATGATAATATTTCCCTGTTCAGGGGCGCCTGGGTGGCACAGCGGTTAAGCTTCTGCCTTCGGCTCAGGGCGTGATCCCGGCGTTATGGGATCGAGCCCCACATCAGGCTCCTCCGCTGTGAGCCTGCTTCTTCCTCTCCCACTCCCCCTGCTTGTGTTCTCTCTCTCGCTGGCTGTCTCTATCTCTGTCTAATAAATAAATAAAATCTTAAAAAAAAAAAATTTCCCTGTTCAAACTGCTGATGTTTCTGCCTTCTGACTAGACCTTGTCTGCCATAGAAAAGGTACTATCAGGAGTAGGTTGGATATGCAAATTGCGTATGATAAATTCACTCTAATATTCTGGTCACTCTAAGCCTTTAGATTTCCTCTTCCACATCATGCCAGGGAAGCTGTGACATTTTCGCTTTATTAAATGTAGGCCACCACTGAGTCCAGGTTTCATGCATCCAAGCAAGTAAGGTGAGATATCTCCAGCTACATGAACTAACACATTATATCCAGAATTTCTAGTAATTGCACCCATATTAGTGAATTTGGTCTGCTCTCATTTGTAATTTCTTCTTGAGCGAGGGGTCTTGGTTTATTTTGAATTAAAGTCTTAACATCAACTGTAAACATTTTAGAAACAAAAATAATAACTAGGGCAGCATCTTCTCATCTCCAAGGTCTATAAAACCACCTTGAAGGCCTGGTTTTCTGGGGAACCAGTCAGCAGTTTGTGATTGTGCTCACGTCACGTTCTTCACCATCTCAGCTATGATGTCGAGGGGACTATCTCTTCCCCATTGTCTTTTCTTACCTCCTTTGTTGTAGATCAGTTGACTCTTATAGTGTATTTCTGATCTTTCTGTTCTTTTCTATTGATCTATGTGTCTGTTTTTGTGCCAGTACCACACTGTTTTGATTACCACAGCTTTGTAGTATATCTTGAAATCTGGGATTGTGATACCTCCAGCTTTGTTCTTTTTCAAGAGTGGTTTGGCTCTTTGGGTCTCTTGTGGTTCCATACGAATTTTAGTATTATTTGTTCTGGTTCTGTGAAAAGTATTGTTGGTATTTTGATAGAGATTTCATTAAATCTATAGATTGCTTTGGGTAGTATGGACATTTTAACAGTATTGGTTCTTTCAATACATGATATAGAATATCTTTCCATTTGTTTGTGTCATCTTCAATTTCTTTCATCAGTGTTTTGTAGTTTTCAGGTAAAGGTCTTTCACCTCTTTAGTTTATTCCTAGGTATTTTATTATTTTTGGTGCAACCGTAAATGGGATTGTTTTCTTAATTTCTCTCCCTGCTACTTCATTATTAGTGTATAAAAATGCAACAGATTTCTGTAGATTAGTTTTGTATCCTGCAACTTTACTGAATTCATTAATTCTAGTAGTTTTTTGGTGGAGTCTTTAGGGTTTTCTATATATAGTATCATGCCATCTGCAAATAGTGAAAGTTTTACTTCTTCCTTATAAATTTGGATGCCTCTTACGTATTTTTGTTCTTGTGTAATTGCTGTGGCTAGGACCTCTAGTACAATGTTGAAGAAAAGTGGTAAGAGAGTATCCTTATCTCGTTCCTAATCATAGAGGAAAAGCTCTCACTTTTTCACCATTGAGTATGATATTAGCCGTGGGTTTTTTATATATGACCTCTATTATGTTGAGATATGGTCCCTGTAAACCTACTTTATTGAGGGCTTTTATCATGAATGGATGTTGTACTTTGTCAAATGCTTTTATGAATCTATTGAGATAATCATATGTTTTTTATACTTCGTGTTATCAATGTGATGTATTACATTGATTAATTTGTGAATATTGTACCACCCTTGCATTTCTAGAGTAAATCTCACTTGATTGTGGTGAGTGACTTTTTCTTTATTCAGTTTACTAATATTTTGTTGATTTTTGCATCTATGTTCAACCGAGATATTGACCTGTAGTGTGTGTGTGTGTGTGTGTGTGTGTGTGTGTGTTTTGTAGTGTCTTTATCTGGTTTTAGTATCAGTGTAATGTTGGTCTCACACAATGAATTTCAAAGCTTTACTTCCTCCTCTAATTTTTGGAAGAGTTTGAAAAAATAGGTATTAACTCTTCTTTAAATGTCTGATAGAATTCACCTGTGAAGCCATCAGGTCCTGGACTTTTGTTTATTGGGAGTTTTTGATTATTGATTCAATTGCATTGCTAGCAATTGGTCTCTTCAAATTTTCTATTTCTTCCTGATTCGATTTTGTAAGATTATGTGTGTTTGGGAACTTATTCAGTTTGTTGGTATATAATTTTTCGTAGTATTCTCTTATAATCCTTTGTATTTCTATGGTGTTATCTGTTATTTCTCATCCTTTATTTCTGATTTTATTTATTTGAGTCCTGTCTTATTTTCTTGATGAGTCTGGCTTAAAGTTTTATCAATTTTATTTATCTTTTCAAAGAACCAGCTCCTGGTTTCATTGATCTGATCTATTATTCTTTTAGTTGCTATTTCATTTATTTCTGCTCTCATCTTTATTATTGTCATTCTTTTACTGACTTTGAGTTTTGTTGGTTCTCCTTTTTCTAGTTCCTTTTGGTGTAGGGTTAGGTTATTTATTCGAGATTTTTTCTTCTTTCTTTAGGTATACCAGTATTGCTATAAACTTTCCTCTTGAACAGCTTTTGTTGGCTCTCAAAGATTTGAGATTGTCATATTTTTATTTATCTCCATTAATTTTTTTATTTCCTCTGTGATTTCTTGGTCGATCCATTCATTGTTTAGTAGTGTGTTATTTAGCCTCCATGTAATTGTGTGCGTTCCCATTTTTTTTTCTCATGTTTGATTTCTAGTTTCATACTGTTGTGGTTGGAAAAGATGCATGATGTAATTTCAGTCTTTCTGAATTTATTGAGACTTATTCTGTGGTCTAACCTGTGATCTGTTCTGGAGAATGTTCCATGTGTACTTGAAAGAATGTGTATTCTGATGTTTGGGAATGGATGTACCTCTTAGAAGTAGTGCTAAAATCTAGTAAGATCTGAAATCCCCCATGCCTTCACAATGTACAAAGCATTGAGCAAGACCTTAGAGGCATGCATATGAAAAAGGCCCTGTCCTTAGTTCTGATAAGGAGTCTACACTGACATTTCTAAACAAAATCAGTGCTATTAAAGTAAAAAATATTTCACGTAGCAGGTACTAAAAATGTACATGGGCACCTCTTTAATGATGTGAAGAGACGGATTCTGAGGTACCGTGATGGTGTCTATAGACACGTATGTTGAAATGACACTAGAGAGAGACTGGCTATGAAAGTAAGGGATAGTAGAACTTAAAATTTCAGAAAAATAGCACCTTTGGATAATGCATTATCTAGAATGAATTTGTGATAGTAGGTTGTCAAGTACAATGGAGATGAAGGACATCAGAACTAAGGAAAAAAATCTTATACTTTTTTTTACTCAATATTTTTCAGTTTTTTAAATTTTATTTTTAAAAATATTTATTTATTTATTTTAGAGAGAGAGAGAGAATGTAAGTGGGGGGAAGAGAAGAAGGAGAAGGGGAGAGAGAATCTCAAGCAGACACTCTGCTGAGCGTGGAGCCTGACTTGGGGCTCGATCCCATGACCCATAAGATCATGCCCTGAGCCGAAATCACAGGTTAGACGCTTAACCAGCTGAGCCAGCCAGATGCCCTTAAAAGCTTTTTAAATTAAAACATTGCTTAGATAATCCTTTTCATGTGTAGTTTGGAAAAATGTTCTTCAGCTAATTTTGATAATCCCTCCTGGGGGTTGCTATCTTAGTAGTATGCATTGAAAATCATTGATTAAGTCCAATTCCCTCATATACAATACATGCATATTTAGAATAAATGTAGATATTTTAAAATAAACAATGTAATCACAGACTAAAATACACATACAGCCTGTTGAGGAAAAAAAAAATAAAACTGTTCAACTTTGAATAAGTTCCACTCTGCTATTACAAGCCAGTAGCAAGTTATTGTTACCACAACAGCCAGTCTTCTTAAAACATAAGTGAGTTCTTATGGTTTTAAAATATCCTATGTTATCATTCCCTCCAGTAGTTTCCTATCTCACTCAGCCTACAAGACCCTGTATGATCTGACCTCTGCCAGTCCATCCAGCCTTGTTTTCTGTGGCTCTCTTTCCCTGGTTTCCTGTGCTGGAGCTGATTTAGCTGACCTCTCCATTTTTTGAACATATCAGACTTGTTTCATGGCTTTTGCCTTTGGTCTTTCCCCTGTTCTTGAAGGCTCTACTCTTTTATCTTTATGTGAGTGTCTCTCACTCTCCATTTAGGTCTCAGCTCAGAAAAATCTTACCTGGTAACTGCATCTAAATCTTCACCCCCACCTCACCCCCAACACACACTGTCTATCCCAGTATCCTATTTTAGTCATGGTATGTGTCACTAAAAACACTTATTTATAATGTTTGTTGATTCTCTTCTCCCTGCTACCACTGGGGCAGAGTTGCTGTTATACCTTTGTATCCCCAGAGATGAGAGCAACTATGCCTGGTACATAATAGCCTTGAATTTGTATTTATTTTGTTATTGAAAGAAATAGTATACAGCGAAATGAAAAAGTTCAAGGAGTGGGCTCTGAAAAGCTTTCCCAGATTGGAACGGGGTTGGGGGCTGGTTAATAAGCTCTTCTTTGGTCATTTTTTGATAACCTAAGAAAACTCATTTTTAAAATGTTTAAATGACAGGAAAGATGCACACTACTGAATTGTGTGTGAATGCAAAATAACTACACACACACACACACACACACACACACACACATAACTAATAGAGACTAAGGGGACAAAATTGTAATACTGGAACTGATTTTTTCTTTTCTCTAATACCTGGACTTGTCTATTCACGTCTGTATTTTTTTCTAAAATGGGGACTAAATTTGTTAGCTTATTAAGGCAGAGATTCTTTGTATACTGTCAGTGTATGGTCTGCAAAGACTGTCTGCATCAGAATCACATTAAAGTGCTTGCTAATGTAGATCCCTGTGCCCTATTTGGAATTGGGACTCAGGAATCTGCTGGTTGTAGCAAATTCAGCAAGTAAATATTCTGCACTCTAAAACTTTAGAATCCACACCTCTAGATCCATTCTTGAGGCATGTAGACTCCATTTCTCATGCCACCTTTACATTAAAAACTACACATATTACTTGGACATTAAAATAGGAGTTTATTTTTCTCTAGTAAATTACTGTATTTCCCTTATTCTTTTCCTTTCTTAGCCTCTATTAAAACCCAAAGTGGTAATTTCTCTTTAGACTCTTTATGATTTTCATAATCTTGCTATACATGCTTAGAAACCCACAAGAGATTTTGGTTACAATGAAGGAGATTTTTCTCTGCCAAATAAATGGTAGGCTTAATGTTACTATATTGTTAGTATTTTGTTATAATAGTAATAGTATATTGTTACTATTGTTTCTCTTTAATCTCTACTTTGGTCTTTTTCATCTTGTGATACCCACACTATTTCAAGTCAGTTGGTTTCTCATCACTCCGCTTTACTGTGAGGGAAAGACATAGCTCCAGGAATGATGGTTACTATTAGTTGGCTTATGGAAGGGTGTGTCTCTGGAGGGAGCATTATGGTTGCTAGCTTGGAAGAGTTAACACAGGTTAGCATTGCAAGGAGAAGATAACAACAGGACTGACTCTCTTCACTCATATGCATTTCATTTCATTTAAATCAAATTTCAGAAAGCACAAAGACTACTACTTTGCCATCTATAACTATCGCTTCAACTTGGCTTCTTTTTGTAGAAGTGTATTATTGTCTTTCAGGCTCCAACTCATTAGTCATGACAGGCTGTATTTCTGTTAAGACCATAACTTTTGTAATTCATTGCTGCTTTTTCTATATTTTGTTCTTCATTTTATCTATCAGCGAATCCTATTGAAATGTTCCTGTGTCACTTTGGATTATACTCAGTCTTAACTGCTCTATCATGTCAGTATTTATCCTTTTTAGTATTCCTATTGGCAGAGTTTTAACTTTTACATTGTTACATAGTTATTTAGTCATAATTCATCTAATAATTTTTCCTTCTTTTTATCCATTACTATTATCTGTTCTTTTTTTTTTTTTTTAAGATTTATTTATTTAAGGGAGGGACAGAAGAAGAGAGAAAATCTCGAGCAGACTTTCCACTGAGTTCAGAGCCCTGCTCCGGTCTCAGTCTCAGTCTCATGACCCTGAGATCATGACCTGAGCTGAAATCAAGAGTTGGAGGCTTAACCGACTGAGCCACCCAGGCACCCCCTTTAATGTGACCTAATGTCACTTTCTACCAATTTCGGATTTTCTTTTTCCTGTAGAGCCTTAAATGTTCCAGAAATTAGTATCTCTCTTTATCATATTTTCTATCTTTTCTGACATGAAATATAAAAAATTAAATTCCTTGCTAAAGCAGCCCTTACGTCTTTTGCTACTTATTTTATCCTCTCTCCAGTACTTATTACATATGGAATTATTTGCTTTCATATTAGTCATTTGTCTACTCTACCACCACCAGCACTAGAATGTAAGTTTCCTGAAGGCAAGAACTCTGTCTTAGATATCATTGTTATCCAGCACCTACAAGGTGTGTTTGGCATGTCATATGTAAATATTTGGTTATTGACTCATTGTCCGCATAAAAAAGAAGACTAAAGTTGAGTATAGAACTTCAGTGTCTGTAACCCTTATCATAATTGGAATTATCATTTTGTAAATTGCTCTTTTTAATCTGCCATGCATTTTGAAGCATGGCAGTGATATGAATAGATCTACATATATATACTATATCGACGTTTCTAATGCTCTATACATGACAGAGCCTGTACTTTTTATTGGAGAATTCCTATCATATAAGTTAATTGGATCTGTTTGTCGAATAATTACCCTTACAACATGTGACTTTTCCCTTTTTTCTAAAATGAAATTTTGAGATGGAAACATCACTTGAAAATTAAAAGAGCATACCTCTCACTGAACTTTGAATTTTTCAAAAAATAAAGTCTTGCTAAAAATTTGTCTTTATCCAGAAACCGAGGAAGAAAGCTATGGAAAGTTCTAGCAACAGTGATAGTGATTCGGGGACATCATCAGACACCTCAAGTGAAGGCATTAGTAGTAGTGATTCGGATGATCTAGAGGAAGATGAAGAAGAAGAAGATCAAAGTATTGAAGAAAGTGAAGATGATGATTCTGATTCAGAGAGTGAAGCACAACATAAAAGTAACAACCAGGTATAAATAGTGTATTGGCAGTAACCACACATTCTTCCTATTTCGGAATTAACTGGTTTATCTCGACTCTCAAAGTCTATGAAGTTTAAAGTTAATCATGTCTTTAGTTCTTAACCTTTGCACAAGAAAGAAGCTGGAGAAACACTTTTAAAGGGACATTTGGTATATTTTTTAGTGAGCTTTATATAACTATCATAAGTCATTAGCACTTTTTAAAGTACCCCTTTTTCTCCAGGTTTTATTGCTTGATGTTCTTTGTTGTAATAGGTTTTGAGAAGTCAACTTTTTATTTTTATTTACAGGTGCTATTACATGGTATTTCAGACCCAAAAGCAGAAGGACAGAAAGCAACTGAAAAAGCCCAGGAAAAAAGAATACACCAGCCATTACCTCTTGTGTCTGAATCCCAGACTCACTCATCATTCCAATCCCAGCAGAAGCAGCCTCAGGTTTTGTCACAGCAGCTTCCATTTATTTTCCAAAGCTCTCAGGCAAAGGAGGAATCTGTGAACAAACACACAAGTGTAATACAGTCTACGGGATTGGTGTCCAATGTGAAACCTTTATCTTTGGTAAATCAAGCCAAAAAGGAAACTTACATGAAACTCATAGTTCCTTCTCCTGATGTACTTAAAGCAGGGAATAAAAATACCTCTGAAGAATCTAGTCCTTTGACCAGTGAAATGCGATCCAAACGGGTGAGTGAAAAATTATTTATAGAAGAATTTTATTATTAGAGAAAGAACTTCTATATAGTCTTATAATATACAAGTTTAAATTAAATTCTACTCTTATATCCAACTGTATTAATTACCAAGAATAGAATATGTACATCAGAAAACTAGATTTCTCTGATTTTATATTTACATATACATCTGCTTAACATACTTTTGGCAACACAATCATGTCATTTTTTTCCTGAGGCGTAATGATTTAATAGTAAGGGGAGAAATACGTTTGAGTAAGATATACTCTACAGTTACTTTTGCTTAAGATCAATGTCCTTTTTTTTTTCTAATATCAGTATATTCTTTTTAAAAAAATAAACTTGAGTAATTTATCTTTGTAATCCTATAATGTGTCCATTACAAGCATAAAAATCCTTTCTGAAGAATCATTTTCTTTTGCCATTGTTAGTAAAGAATTTTTTTAAAGATTTATTTATTTTAGAGAGAAAAAGCACACATGTGTGAATGTGTGGGGGGAGAGGCAAAGGCAGAGAATCTCAAACAGACTCTCCGCTGAATGGGGATCATGGAGCCCAACTCCAGACTCGATCTCATGACCCAGGAGATGATGACCTGAGCCGAAACCAAGAGTCGGAAGTTCAACCGAGTCACCCAGGCGCCCCCCCCCTTTTTAAGAAAAGAATTTTTTTAAGATTTATTTATTTAGAGAGAGAAAGAGTTCCTTTGCCAGTTTTAACAAATTATATGAAATACAGAATATTTTGAATAATTTCATTTATACAAATACCACAACCACTAATCAGAGAAGTTTTTATTCTTTATTTTCTTGCTATTGATTTTATATTATTACATAGTCTGCATTCATAAGTCTAGTAGAATTCTAGTAATTAAATGACCAGTGTCTTTTATTCTAGAACCAATCCAGAGTAGAGAAAATATATTATGTTTGAACACAGTATCCTGTCTTTTGATTACAAAAATTATCATTAGGCCTCTTAATCATTAGATAATGCTTGGATAGCTTCTGCTGCTTGCCAGCTATTGTTTTAAGTGGCATTTACTCATTGAACACTAATATTTGTAAGTGCTACTAATATTATAATGCCCATTTACAGACAATCAAATTGAGATTCATAAAACTTAAATAATTCCCCCAAGATCACACTGCTAGTTAGTGGTAGAGTTAGGATTCACATCTGGGCAGTGTAGCACTAGAATCCTTGTTCATAACCACTGTGATATACTGCCTTTCTTTCTTAAAAAAGTTACAGTGTCCTTGTCCATTAACTCTTATTTTACTGTGAAGAATTTAAGAATAGGGTCAAAGTAAAAAAGCCTTGAATAAATCAGGCTTTTTTGAGAATCTAAATGAGTAAGTTCTCAAGCCTAAGTATACATTAGAATTACTTGGAAAACTTAAAAAAAAAAAAAAAAAAGAATAATACCTCAGAACAATGAAATCAGCATCTCTTGTGTTGAGACTGAGGTATTGCATATATCAAAAGCTTCCAAATGTATAGCCAAATTTGAGAATCTCTGATCTAAATGGGATGACCAATGGTATCATACCATGCATATGATAACTTGCAATGCACTGACTGCTCACTAAGGAGATATTATTATTTTCATTACATTATTGACTCTCCATGAGTAAATTAAGCAAACTAAGAATTACATTGTTTGAGTTAATTTAATTTTTCATTAATGTATATTCCACTTTAAGATAAATTATAGAGCATTATCAAGAGTTATTTGCATTTTGAAAGGTTTCTTAATTTTTCAAAGAGTTTCTTATATGTTTCTTATTTAAAGAATTTTATGTGACCGCCTATTAGAAAGTCACTTATTAAATACTTGCTTAGTAAATGTAACCAACCTAGACTTCCTACACATATGATCTTATGTAATTCTTACAAAGTTGTGTGAGGTGAAGAAACTAAGGCTTAAAGAGATTAAGTCACTTGCTAAAATCACAGAACAAGTAAAGAGCAGAAGGATTTTAAACCAAGGTCATTCTTACATCAAAGCCCATGATTAAGATGAAATAATTTGGTGTTTCTGAAATGATAATGGTAATTCATGGGAAATATTTTATGTGAATGGATCGTCACATCAGATTCAACTCCAGATGACTTTATCTACTTTTCATTGGTACTAGTATTGAGTTAAAGGGTATTTTATAAATATTTTTCTTGTATCAGCTCTTTCCTTACGTGACAGTCTAACATAGAATTTTGCTTTGTTCTTATGATAGTCTCTATTTCACGGTACCTGCTGTGTATCTGCCTCCCCCACAAGTTTGTGATTTCTTTTTTTGAGTATTATTTGATCATTGGCTCTTTCCATACAGTTACACTGTAGACATTTATCTCCCCTCTCCTTTTTATGTACCACCCCCAATATCAAGAAGCACAATATGTTTGCTTTAAAAGAGTAACTGATACTACTCTTAGGATAAAATACAGTGATCTTTGGTTATTTTTGAAAACCCTCAGGTGTCAATATATGGAAAGTGATTCTTTAGAATTATGGAGTCAGAAGCAATTTCAGAAAATTAAAATATAAAACTAAATGGCAAGGTTTTGTTTTCATGACTGTTTTGATCCTATGTATTTAGAAGGAAAATTTACTATCTGTAAAAAAAAGAGTACAACATGATTATGTGACATAATTTTGTTCTAAAAAATGAAAATATACTAAATTTTTCTGCTGAAACCTTAAATCAGTATATATATTAAATATGAAGGTAAGTACATTATATATATGCTTATATATAATATGCAGTATTTCTAATTTATATAAATATTAAGTAAAATTGAGTGTATTAATGTGTTTTATATAATTTTGCCATAAAATTCTTTTTAAAAGGTAAATGCAATTATTTAGTATAATTTTCCATATTTTATTTACTGAATAAATACTAATTAAGCACTTTTTTTTTTGGTGAAGCATCACCTTAGGTATGAGTATTATGTGAGTCTTTGTTTATAAAATGAAGTAACACAGTAAAGACATTAGATAAGATAAAGCAGTTTATGTATTAAATATACTGCTTATTAGACTGCTGCTATAAACGATTTAATACATCATTCTATATTGCATTCCATCCACATTTATACTTCTGAAATGCCCACCACAAATTTTTGCTGACTATGGAGTGTTAAGAGCTCAGCTGCAAGCTGACAGCACTGCTGATTTTAATTTTAAGGCAACCATTTTCATTACAGATTTTACCTTCTGAAATTTAACTGTATTTCTAGTAACTTCAAATATTTTAATCATTCTACTTAAGTTTTTTTATGTATTAATTACATGTACTTAATAAAGTTCATGTAATTTTATTCTTTTCAAGAAGATTTTGAGAGCCAAATATTTTTTTGTTTATTTACAGATGTAAATTTTATGTCTTAGTGGTTTACTATCAGTTTTTTCCAAGAAAAGTAGAATTTTTCTAAACTATTTTATTTCATGCTTTCTAATGCTAATGTGCTAAAGGCACTGTAAGGTAGATCCTACGTAATGTTGAGCCAAAAGTCCCAAAATTCATATCGTGTATGCTACCGATAGTACAGGGTAACAAATAGGACGTAAAGGAGTTGAAAGGACAGAGACAATGAGTGTTTCTGGCTGGAGCAAACTTGGAAAGCTTCTTGGGTGGGATTTTGAAGAAGGAACAAGATTTCATCAGCTTGAGATTTATAAAAGAAGGCCGTTTCACACAGAGAAAATGATTATAGCAAAATGTGGAGGTAGTGAAAGTATGACATACACAGGGCATGGTGAATACTCCAGTTTAACTAGAAAGTTCTATTAGTGCCTGCTTGAAAAGTCATTTGAGTATCAAAATGAAGTTTTTAGGCTTTATAAAGTTGCTGGTGACAGAGAAGACACTAAAGCTTTTAACCAAGGAGCTAATATAACAAAGGCTTTAAATTAAGATAAAATTGGCATTGGCATAATAGCATATATTGGGAGTTGTGTGGGAAGAAAGGATGGTATGGCTTAAGTTTGAGAAGTATTTTAATGAAAGAACCCAAAAGGCATAGGGATATGGCAGACTTGGAAGAGAGAAAAGTAAAAGATGTTTTTAGAATTTCAAATTTAGATTCTTGAGACAGTGGGAGCAATAATAATGAGAGAGGAACAGTCAAGAAACCTATATTTTGAGGGGGAGAAAGACTAATTGAATTTTAAACATATTATGGCTAGCCAAGATTCAGCAACCAACTAGTCATCACTGCCACTAATTTTAAGCACTTGTATATCATGATTTAAATTTGTATATGAGCAGTTGTTGTCAGATACAGAAGGCAAATAAAGGTAACCTTTGTTTTCATGGTACATTGTTGTTTTGTTTTTTAACTTATGTTTCAACAGGAACAATATAAACAGACATTCCCAGCGCAGTTAAAGAAACAAGAGTCATCCAAGAGCTTGAAGAAGGTTATTGCAGCTTTGTCAAATCCAAAACCAACCTCGAGTTCACCAGCACATCCAAAACAAACAGTAGAAAACAACCACCCTAATCCATTCTTGACAAATGCACTTTTAGGTAATCACCAACCAAATGGAGTCATTCAAAGTGTCATTCAAGAAGCTCCTCTAGCACTTACTACCAAAACTAAAATGCAGAGTAAGATTAATGAAAACATTGCTACTGCAAGCAGCACCCCTTTTTCCTCACCTGTAAATCTGAGTACAAGTGGGAGAAGGACCGCCAGCAATCAGACAGCTGTGATACCCTCTGCGTCTCCCGTAGTGCATCCTCAAGGGAAGGAAAAGGCGGTTAGCAATAATGCAAGCATGGTAAAAACCCAGCACCACGCTCACCCTGCAGCATCTCTAGTGGAGCAGTTTAGGGGAACAGATTCAGACATTCCCAGTAGTAAAGATTCTGAAGAGTCAAACGAGGATGAAGAAGAAGATGATGAGGAAGAAGATGAGGAAGATGATGAAGATGATGAGTCTGATGACAGCCAATCAGGTTATTTTTTATTTTTAAATTTGAAGTATTTATCTAAATGCTATGTGGATAAAACAGTTAAAGGAGGTTCTTAGTTCACAGAGCTCCAGTCATTGTCATACACTGTGTTTCACAGAGCTGTGTGCCTGTCCCTAGTGAGCTGGTAAAATACTGGAGTGAGTCAAATTGGAAATCCTAAGTTAGATTCTCAGCTTTGTTATTCATTTAACATTAAACAAATAAAAACTTTAAATGAACCTGGATGACGCATAAATTAAGAAATAACTTCACGAATTTGCTTAATTTTCATTTAATTCATAACCATTCATTTGTCCTTTCTTTTTCATTTCTTCTGCTACTTGTTGAAATGTGTCAGTAGATATTTTGCAGGAAGGAGGTAAAATTGTAGTCAGTCATTTAGAAAGCATCAAAAAACCTAAATCCCTGTGAATGTCCATTAGCAACACAGAATTTATTTAATAACAAGCAGAGTGCTCCTTGATTTTATTTTGATTTGCTTTCTAGTTTTCCGTGTTTGTTTTTAAAACTTCTTTCCATTTTTCTTCCCCTTAACTCTCTTCATTGTTCCACAGAAGATTGAAAGCATAAAATATAAGATAGCTTAAATTTTATATACAAAGGTGAAATACATATTATAAAAATATTTGGATTTGTTATTGGTCAACCACAAGTCCAATGGTGATTTTCTAGCTGACAATATGAGTAGGAAAATATAGTCAGTTATACAACTTAAAGTGTCTAAGGTAGAAACAACCTACTTGCTCAGGGTAAGAACAACTTTTTCTGATAATATTTTTTCCTGGGATTCCCATAAATACAACATTGCATGATCAAGTATGAATATTGTTATTAATACTTTCAAAGGCAATTTTTATAACAAATTTCAACATAGGCAGATGGTACTACACAAAGTGTGATTCCACAAAAATTGTTATTCTGGGAACCTTTCAAATACATTCCAAGGATCAGGCCTGTGTTTCTCAAGTTTAATCCAGGAATAAATAATACCTGTCTGTAGGAAGAGATGCATTTATAGGACTACATTCCTAGACCAAACTTAAATTATTAAACCATTAGATGATCCCACATCATTCTTTCCGTAACCAGGTCTTTTGTGAAGCCTGAGAAGCCTGATGAGGTGTTGCACCTAAATAAAATACCTACAGCCAGAAACACCAAAAATCTCTCAGAAAATGGTTTTCTTGTACTTCAAAGCCCAGCTGAAAGAATGATGGTAGTTTCAGACTTTCCTTCCTCATACTGAACCTTGTATACTTCTTAAGCAATTGAAAGAATCAATTCTATTCCCTCTATACCTTAGTTTCTCTATTAAATTAAAAATGATTTTGAAACCACTGAGCAGAACCCATCATGTGAATAGTGTCATGTGAGAAGAACTGTTTTGTGATTAAAGTGTTGAGTAAAACCGATACTTTTAGCAAAGAATTTTGAGAATTTGTAGTCTGCATACATTGTACTCAAATAGCTTGTAAGATAGTCATTTTTACATGAACTCTTCAGGGAAGTAGCTCAGTTGAGTTCAATCACAGATGCTGATTCCTAAACTATTCCATTTCGATACAAACTGCAAATGTTGGTGATTATCTAGTTATAATATACAAATGCTTCTTTTACTTCCCAGAATCAGATAGTAATTCAGAATCAGATACAGAAGGATCAGAAGAAGATGATGATGATGATAAAGACCAAGATGAATCAGATAGTGATACTGAAGGAGAGAAAACTTCAATGAAACTGAATAAAACAACTTCCTCTGTCAAAAGCCCTTCCATCAGTCTCACAGCTCACTCAACACCTCGTAACCTCCACATAGCAAAAGCCCCAGGCTCTGCTCCTGCTGCCTTATGTTCTGAATCCCAGTCACCTGCTTTTCTTGGCACACCTTCTTCCACACTTACTTCAAGTCCACACTCTGGTACCTACACTTTATTTTTATTATTGTAAACTAGAAGTCAAACCATAGCAAGAATTCTTATTTATACAGTGTTCTGGGGATGACCTCATTGGAATCAAGTGTTACGGCTAGATTCGAGGTTGGCTAAGAAAGGTCAGCATGTATTTTCAAAGGATATGCCCCATTACCATTTTTGTTCTGTGCCTCCCATAAGAACCTGATTGATGACAGCTCTTGATTTCGAATATTTTCCTGCTTTTGTGTTCAGTTTATGCTTCTAGAATTTAGAATTTGACTAACAGTTGGACCTTTTTGTACTTTATAAAAGTGAGCTCACTTGGTTACTTGAGATACAATTGCATATCTGCCCAACATATAGCCAAAGGTCATTTGAGGTAGCATTTGAGTAGCATTATTATTTCATTAACATGCCACATCTTTTTTTTTCTATTTGACCTTTTATAAACTTCTGGAGGTCTTCCTTAAAAGTTTTTACATTAATATTCCAAAAGGATTTTTTATTTCTATTTCAATAGCTAAGAAAATATAGAGGTGTATAGTACAATATCATGTTGCTTTACTTATTTCACTCTTTTCTTAGAAATGTCAAGTTTTGCTTTCATTTGCCACAGACCAGTATGATATTCTGCTAATTTAAGATGCACATATTTGCATTTGTGAAACTTGGCCATTGTCTATGAAGAATTTTACATAAAATCATGATCCTATTCCTTTGTATTAGATTAAAAGATCTAGTGGTAGTTTTGACTATGGATTTATACGAACGTAGAAGTTATATTATTTTTAAGTGTACAAGCCACGTGTTGAAATTTTTCATCATCTTAAAACTCATATTCTCGAGGAAAACAACTGTACCCAGTTTTCTGAAACCTCTGTCTATGATTTTCCTCCTACTTCTTTAGGTATTTCTTTAAATACAAAGTGAGAGGAAAGCTATATATTTTTACCTTCCATTGTATTTTCTTTAGAAAGACCAGTTATTCTGTCATGCAGACCAAAGAAGACAGAAAAAAAAAAAAAATCCTCTATACAGTGTGTTTTGTTGCAAATCATCTAAAAGTAACCTACAAGTTGCAGAAATAGCTTAAGTAATTCAAGTCATTAAGATATATTATTTAAAGAAAAGTCTCAAAACTATCGAAAAAGTGTCATCTATATAAACTAATCTTTTATGTTAACTGGCTGAATTTTCTTGAAGGCACATCCAAAAGGAGAAGAGTAACAGACGAGCGTGAACTGCGTATTCCTTTGGAATATGGGTATGCGAAATAAGACTTCTCGTTTTGCTTTGCCTCACACATTTATGCATGTTTGATTTCTCACTATATCTCACTCTCTGCTATTCATAAAGGAATTGAATATACTGCATAGTATTTATTAGAGCAGAAGACCTAGAGCAAAGGGCAGAGAAGTGGATATACCAGAAAGCCGAAAGTAAGGCTAACTGCAGTGTTCAGGCATGGCAGAGCTGGGATGGGATCACAGGGCCAGTGGGACTCCGGCTAAAAAAAAAAGAGCAAGCAAGAGAAAATCATTTGGCAGAGGGCAGGGCAGAGACACAGTTAAGAGTGTGAGAGGTTTTTGCAAAGATGGAATTAAAGGACAGTAAAAGCCACTGTGGACAAAACTGGGGGACTTGAGCAGAGGGTGGCTAAAATGGTTGGATTGAAACTGAGAAGTTTTACGCTCGAAGTCCGTGATCCTCAAGGAGCAGAGAGCCAGGTTAACGCTACTCTTTCCACCTAAAGCTTCTCAGATGTAAAAAATCAGTACATATTGACACGTGTTACTGAATTTGTCTGAATACCCAAAGTAATACCAGTTACGATTTCTAAGAAATGTAACGGCATTTAATATTTGTAACTTGAGTCTGATTCATTTTTAGTGGAATTACTTAGCTAAAAATCTAAATAATTTTAATGATAAATGTATCAGAGTTGTATAATTAGGGATTTATATTTGTTTTATTTGTATTTTCCATGTTGTCTAAAAAGCATGTGTTCTTAAGTTGTGTGTTTTTTTTTAAAGCTTTCTTAAAACTAAATATGTTATAATGCTCATTTCTGTTATGTGTAGCTGGCAAAGAGAGACAAGAATAAGAAACTTTGGAGGGCGCCTTCAAGGAGAAGTAGCATATTATGCTCCATGTGGAAAGAAACTTAGGCAATACCCTGAAGTAATAAAGGTACATACTTTTCACCAAGTAACATACATTTGGTGCCTATTAAACATGTGTATGGAAAAAAGGTGCTCTCCTTTCTCAGATAAAGTTCCTTGATACAAAATATTCTCTTGTATGGGACTAAATGTACTTAACTTAAATTGATCTTCTCTAAATCCATAGCCCCTTGATAGAATATGCAAAACGTTAGTGTCCTGAAGAAAGTGCTACATCAAAGCTGGGTTGTAATTATTAAAACCTGAAGTGGAAAAATATGTGATTTTTTCAGTATCTCAGCAGAAATGGAATAATGGATATCTCAAGGGACAATTTCAGCTTCAGTGCAAAAATAAGAGTGGGTGACTTCTATGAAGCCAGAGATGGACCGCAGGTATCCACTTTTTAAAAAGTATAGTCTTTAAACCAAAAAGTAGTACCATAACCTAAATGAAGTAAATTTCACTACACTCCGAAGCATTGCCTTTTGTTAGTTAATTCGTACAGCTATACATATAAGTTTGTGGTTAACACTCATCAGGGCTTCAATTTACTATATTCCAGTAACAAGGAGCTTTGACATAATCGGCGTCTTTTTCAAATTTTTTAAGTCAACATATTTGTCAACAGTTTTACAGTTTATACAGGTATGAAAGTAGTATCTGCATGTTCCCGTGAAATATAGAAAAACATTAGTTCCCTGAAAGGTAAACTAACTTAAAGGTAAATTAATTTGAATAGGAAAAATATGTTGTTAGAAGTCAGTCCAAAGGGGAATAAATATGCCTTAGTTTTTTGGAGGGATCTTGTGCATCTGATTCTACCATGCTACATGATCCATTTTCACAAGTTTGGTAATTTGGGGTGGGGGGAAGTTTCCTTAATATTAGGTGAGTGAAATTTCTGCTTTTTACAGAAATTGAATTTTTCAGTTAATTATATACATTTCTGAAAATATCACCACAGCACCCTTTTTGCCTACCGGTTAAGTACACAACCTTACTGCTCAGCACAAAGAACCTGCCAGAGAGACTTCATTTCCTATATGTTTCCCTTAGGATTTTGTTTTCGTTTCTTACTTGGATTCAGCTGCATATGCTTATTATTCCCTTTAACTTTATCAGCTCCTTTGAAAGAGGACCTGGTTAAGGAGTAAGGAGACCTAGATTCTCGTTAACCTATGAAATAGAATTTGTGATTTCAAACATCAAAATAATGCCACCTTTTTCCTCAATTTCCTTGTCTGCAAAGTAAAGACAATAATAATTTTACTTCTGCCTCATAGGATTAGGGTGAGGTTAAAATGAGATCAGATACATGAAAATGTTTCAAAAGGTTAAAGTGCTCAGCCAACTGCAGTTGATATTTTCTTTCTTGATTGAATCTTTCTTCCTTTTGGCCTATTATAATGCACGGAGAGAAATTTTTTCCAGTAATAAATATTTTCTAGTGTGAATAGGCAGTTTCTTCCATCCTATCTTACCCTCTAATTTTATAGTTATAGAAATAAAAAAAGGCCTTCCTAATTCTGCAGGAGGTTTTTTTTGAGACCTCAAACATTAAGGGAATTTTCCAAGATCACATGGTCTCAACCAGGCAGAGACATAACTAGAACTTAGGGTTTCTAACAGTGTTCTTTTACATTCATCATATAACCCATTTTCATTATGGTCTATTAAGGAACAAGTTACATCTAGGTTCGCTTGTTTCTTTCCTGGTAATTTTAAAATGCCAAAATATATTTATCTGAGGCTTAACTTCTTAATTGAAATATATTCTAGGATTTTTCTCTTTTTATTTTTTAAACTTAAAAAAATGTTTAGGGGCGCCTGGGTGGCTCAGTCGGTTAAGCGTCTGCCTTCAGCTCAGGTCATGATCCTGGGGTCCTGGGATCGAGTCCCGCATCAGGCTCCCTGCTCAGTGGGGAGCCTGCTTCTCCTACTCCCTCTGCTTCTCTCCCCTCTCATGCTCTCTCACTCTCATTCTCTGTCTCTCAATAAATAAATAAAATCTTTAAAATTTTTTTTAAAAAATATTTATTTATAAAAAAATTAAGTTTAAACTTGGACTAAATCTGTTGCCAAACAGATCCTCAGAATTTTATTGTTATTATACCCACTTCCATATATACTGGATCAGTTTCTTATCACAAAAAAAATATTAGAAGATAATAATAATCTTATTTAAAAATTCTAATCATTTTTTAATCTTTTGCCTCATGGTATCAAATCCTTGCTTGTCTTATTTATGCCAAAGTTTTTAAGTTGAATTGATTTTTGTTCTGAGAGGAAAGCTAATTGCTGTTCAATACATAAAGGATTTTTAGGTTTGTTATCAGTGATAATTAGACTTAATCTATAAAACCTCATTAGGCAAAATAAAATGTTCTTTGACATCCATTCACTTTTTATTAAACATAATCAGTGTTTTCCAAATGTGTATTGCCCTGTTGAGAGATCAATTCATCAAGGAAATATGATGAATTACTAAATTCAGAATATGTTAAGCTGCCAACATTTCGGCAGACTGCTAAGGGAAAATACTAGCAATTTTGAGAGCGCTTCTGTCGTTTAAAAAAATTAGTAAGTTGGATTCATTTCAGGATACTTTGAGAGAACAATTAAAGGTAAGTAATCCAAAAAAAGTGCAGTTAATTAATTAGAAATGCATATAGTACATATAATTGTAGAACCATAGATGTTTCCATATGTTGTATGATGAATATTTTTAAGCATATAGTTAATTAGAAATGTATATAATTATGTAATAATTTTCTATGAGAATGAACAAAGATTATATATTTTTGTTAGAGTAACTATGATGTGTGATAATTTGATTGGCCTGAATTTTGTAGAAGATGTAAAATATAGTTTGGCCAAGCCACTGGTACTATGCAGAAATGATCTGTGTGTGTTTACAATATGTCTGCCTTTATACAAATTGCAGAAAGGGAATGATGACTATATAGATACTGAAAAACAAAACTGCATATTGAAAGATGGGGAGGAAATGTGTCAAAATTTTAATGGTAGATGTAATGGTTGGTGGTACAGTGGATCATTTTTTTTTTCTTTCTACTTGTGGGTTTCACATTTTCTAAAATTTGCTTGTATTACATACAATTTGAAAAATTTTTTCTATTAAAAAATAAATATTTCTACCCCTTCTAATAAAGCTAAGCATTCAGTTTTCCAAATGCATGGAGATTGTACATAATGATTTCGAATATTACTGCTACAGTTTTCCAAGCTTCATTTATCTATTTTGGGTGTTTTTAGCAAATGAAATGCTGTATCTGCAGATTTATTACTATTCTCACTTTCCTAAAAAATCATTTGCATTAGAAAATATATTTTCTCCATCATATTTTTCTTTTTTCTTGTAAAGTTATCAAAAATAACCAATATTAGTTCTGTAAATTCTAATATTATTCAAGGCATTTCAGAAATTTCAGCAGTGGTGTTGCAAAGCTCTGTATTTTGCAAATAAAATTTAGGAAATGATAATTTCTACTAGAAGATAATTCTAGTCTGCAGTAGAGAACCATGGTTATTTTATTTTTCACTCAAGATATTTCTGAGCTTAAGATAGAGTATACATATATTTATCAACAGCAAACATTTGAAAATATTGACTTAACTGTGCATGTAATACAATAAGATGAGATGTACGAGAGCTTGTATTTATTGAAATTTAAGTAAATTCATCATTAAAAGACAACAACCTAATGATTACTTTCAAAAAGTAGGAAAGAAAAGCCCTTAATTAAAGTAAATAGATAGAGTTGACACAAGAAATGGGGTGGGGGAGCCTTTAATCTATTCATTATCAGTGTTATTTATTTCAGGCTTCAAATGTGGTAAGAGATTTGTAGAATCAGCTCCTTGTCAGTGTCTTCTGATACTTACATGCCAATCACCTCCTACAGGCTTCTATAAAAACCATGATTTTAAGGATAATAGACTTCATAGAACAAAATGAACCCTCTAATAAGGCCATGCTTTATTGGCTGACTACCTTGTAATAAAATTCTGTTAACTATTTTAGCCAGTGAAACCCCTTTGAAAAGAATATAAGGTAAATAGATTTCTTACAGACTTCTGCTTCATCACATTATAAAGAATTTGTTGAACCTAATGTTTATCATTGTTTTCATTTTATTTTGGTTTTGGGTGTCAGAATAATAGAAAGTAAGGATGAGCTCAACATATTTTGGTAAATATAAGGTTATTTTTATTTACCTAAATAAGATATTTGGGTAAAAAGGTATTCACATTTTTATTAGGAATATATGAAGGCTACAAGATAAATTATTAATGACAAAGATTATGTTGAAATATGTAATTGTCTACTTTGAAAAGTATTTTTTGTGAATTGTAGAGAAGAAAACATTTAAGCATAAATGTAATAATTGAGTTTATTTTTTCAACCAGTAAGTTCATAAGCATAGACTCTTGAATGTTTACTGTATTCAGGATAGAAAAACAAAGAAAAGGTAAGATGCAAAGAAAAAACAAGTTAAAAGTGACTTAGAAAATGCTGCCTTTTCTACTTGAGTTATATGTTTTTAAAAAAGATTGTTTTTTTCTCTTTAATGGCCTAAGGCCATGAGAAAAGAAAAATATTTATAGTTCTTACTGAAAAGTCCCCCTTTTCATAGTCATTTAATCAATAAATATTTGTGGCAAATACTTAATGTGCCAGGCATTTTTCCCCCAGATAAATTTTCCCTAAAGTCATTTTCCATAAAGAAAACTGTGACCACATTTCAAAACTACAGAAATGAACTTGAAAGCCTGGCTTTGAAAAAACAAAACAAAACTAGTGTTTGTAGAGAAACTGAAGAGTACAAAAAACATAAAAGTTATGATCACTGGCTTAGAGAAGATAAAACACTAAGCACAATGCTGTCCAGCAAAAATCAGGATTTTGTTAGTAAGGAATATAGGGAGACTTCACAATAAAGCAGACAACACTCGGTCTCCGGCAAGATTGTAATGCTGCTAATTATTTCATATAAGTAAGGAACGAAAGATTGGGAGTCAACAACCAGGGTTCTAATTCAACTCTGCTGTTAACTGTCACACCTAATGCAACATAGCTGTGGGCATATATGGACACTGAGAACATGAAAGATCAGTACCAGAAATCTAAAATACTGAAAATTTATGTCACTAATCTACCAGGTAGGATTTTCGATGGCTAGGCAAGGGCCTCTACTGGGAGGCCAACTGTATGAATCCAAGTGTGGAGCTAAAGAGATATTTGAAGGTCATGGCTCTTAAAGGTAACCTACTGTGAGTAACTAGAAAGCATGGCCTGCATTGTGGAATAATTATATCAAACCCCATCTTTCTCAATGGTTTTTAGTAAGTGACACCCATCTCTCCAGCATAGATAATCTTACTCTTTCACATCTTTGAAATGCTATTCAGTAAATGGTATTAATAAACTCTGTGATTACAGTAGATTAAGAATCCCTAATGCTTTAAAGTTCGTGGTACATAAAACTCTCACTACCTATCTCTGGCACTGTAAAGTGGCTAAAAATAGACATAATGCTAAATTATGAAATAGGCGTAAGGAAATTCAACAAAATTTTGATTTTTCTCATGATATTATCTTCAGTGTTTTTCTTAAAATGGGAAGTTCTATCAAAAATATTTGATGCTCTCACTTTCCTTGTGCCCTAAGATTTTTCTTAGACTCCTGGCAAGGTAATTCAGTATCCTATGTTACTTTGAAAAACTGAAGCCTGCTTTTCTAGGCCTTAATTTCCTCATCTGTAATGTGAAGGGTATATGTCCTAGGAGGTCTTTAAGATCAATTTCCTTTTAGGTATGACATTCAAAAGGCTTTTTAATTAACTAATTTTTAGAAGTAAAGGATTCTGAAAGTATACTTACAAAGAAAAGGTAATGAAAAAAATCAGTTTTGTTTACTTGAGCAGTAACTAGCCAGAACTAGCCAGAAATCAGTTGGGTAAATGATCAATTCACCAAATGACTAACAGATCTAAAATTGCCAGACCAAATACCTTAATCCAGATTTAAAATATTCACCTCAGCTATTTTACTACCAGAGGCAAGGACTGGGATAGGGAAACAGGTCCCAATCCAGAAAAATATGAGTGAGGTTCCTCCATTCACTTACATAACATTGACCATTGGAAAGGTATAAGACATCTCAAGTATTAACAATGGAAATTGACACTTAATGGCCCAGGACTGCAAATCCATGCTGATATTGCTGCGGCAAAGTCTCGGTGATACTCAACTTAAAAAACAAAAACTCAGTAACGTGGTGAATAGATTTCTCAGTGAATTGACTTTTGGCAGACTGGTTTACTTCTTTTACTTACATACTCTTTACCCCTAAAATAAATCATCCTACAAGTATATAAAATCAAACAAAATGGAATCAACAAAAGACAAATAAAGACAAGCTATGATATCAAATTGAAGCAAGAATGAGACTTGAGAATACATTTCATTAAAACCTGAACATGTTGCTGGCAAACCACAAATGGACTTAGCTGTCAGTAAAATGTAGGGTCCTAGGTGGACAATTCAGTGTCTATAAGATAAATTGCAAACAGGCCAGTTGCTCATGAGATGTTCAACTGTACTTTAGAGTATCATTTATGAAGAGTAATAGAAATGTTGAAATACAAAGTCATATTTAAATTTCATATAATTTTTGAATTTCTGGATAAATTATTCATTTGAAATAAGTGGGTTTTTTTTTAAGTTCTCTTTAGTGTTTAAGATGTAAAATACCTGAGATTAAGAAATTTTATTTGTAGGTTTTCTCAAGTACTTTTCCATCCTGTATCTTCACTTTGGGAAGAAAACCCCACTACCATTTCCCTTCTCCATGTTACCTAGAGACCACTTCACACTTTAATCACCTTTCTGGTCTCCATTCAGACTTCTTTCCTTCACAACCAGGTAGTTCTCCCTCCTAAAAGACCAATGTATTCACCTTCCTTTCTAGCTCTAATTCTCAAGCCCTAATTCAGACCATCATTATTTTTTAAGTGGACAATTCAGACAACTTCTTGTCCCAAACTCTAAACTCTTTTTCAAATTTATTACTATTCGTCATGTGGTCCTTAAATTACCTGCATTGGAATAGCGTGAGGTCCCGAGTGAAAAGTGTTGGTCGTTTTGGGAAGAAGATTCTCATTTACCTTTAGACACTGCTATGCCTTGTACAAAGTAGGTGTCTTCAACAAATGTTTAAGTAGTGGAAACTTTTTATAATACATGACAGCCTTATATTACACTTTTATAGTGCATTGCAGTATATATATTATATACTTATTTACTTAATTATTTTGTTCAGTCTTCTGAAATAAAACATCAATCTTTTTTTCTTCTCTCCGTAGTATGTATTTATTGCTAAAGATTGAAATTAGTCACTCTCGAAAGCAGAATTATGCTGGTAAAATAGACCTGATCTGTCACCATTTCCATTATGTTGATCACCTGTTTTCTTTTTGTCCACATCTTTCAAATCTTAGTTAAGAAAGATTATTTTCAGGAACGGTTTACTATCTTAGTCTTAGAATTTAAGAAAAAATAATAATCTAACTCTCTTTTAATGCATAATTTGTGATTGACAAAGCTTATAGCATATGAATCAGGTGATATAAATTGTTGCTTTTTCTGAGGAAAAGCTTATTGAGAGAACTACTTCTTTTTCCCCTTCACAATTATTTTGACTACTCAGTGAATTAAAGCTGTAATTTAAGCTTCAGATTTTCCTAACAGTCCATTTCTCATTTTCTAAAATTCAGGAGTCAGAAAACTATACATGTAGCACAATGTATGCAGTTCCCTTGGCAAGTATTTACTTATAATGCCAAGGGCAAAACGTAAATGATAATGTCACTGTATTTGTCTGGTAAATTTTGGGCACCAACATAATCTATTCCTTTTTTGACACAGGTATATTTTCCTAGCTGAATAAAACGTAAATATGTAAAAATTGTAACTGGATAAAAAAGACAAATTAAAAAAACCCTTTAAATCTTGGCTAAAGTTGACTTTATTATTAATAAGATACTTTAAAAACTGAATGCAGATTCCTTTACAGACTCTTTTTTTAGTCTCTCTCTTCTACTCCAAGTATCATGAATGTCACTTTTATATTTTTCAACTTATTTGATGCATGCTGCCTTGGTGCCTAAGAACATAATAGAAAAATGAAAACCTAAACTAATCAAAAGCTTCCCATACTGTTGAACATAAAATTGTTTTGATGGCTTCCTTCTTAGTGGCTTGGGGCATAAAAATGCAGTTAGTAGAAGTATTGTTCCTATTGACTTCATTTGAAATCTCAGGAAAAAATTTTTACTTTCTTCAGAATTAACTTTTAAAATTATTTTTCACATGAGAATTACTGAGAAGAATTAGTGTAGATATTATTTTAAACACAAAAACATGGACTATATGCATTAGGTTTTTTGACACAATCCTACTGTGACATAATCTTGGCCATACTTTCATGGCTAAATATTGTGATCAGTGGCTGAATATTGTGATCAGCCACTAACCAAGTATAAAAACATCTTGGTAACATCAATTAAGTACATGTAGTGGTTAAGAACACAGGTTTTAGAGTTAGTCCCAGTTTCTGAATATAGTTCTGTTCCTTGTTGCCTCTGTACCTCAGGAAATTATTTAACCTTACTGGGTCTGAATTCCCTCAGGTGACATGTGGGAACAATAAAACTCACCTTATTGTTCAGAGCTGTTGTGAAGATTAAGGTATATAATGTATTGAAAATGACTGGAACAAACAGTGCTTGGAATATGGGAAGGAACTATCATCCATTATGGTAGCAAGAGTAGTATTTGTATTTTTAGTACCCATTGAATGAGACATTTTTAGACTCCTGGCCGAGATTAGGAATCATGGCATATAATGTAACTCCAGAAGTTTTTATTGTTTTTGGTTGCAGAATTGCCTACAGTGGTTCAAGCTAAATTCCTAGTTTAAGATTCTTTTGAGAAAAAAGCATATTTTAAAAATCCTAAACCTTCATACTAAAGAAATTACCTCTTAAAAAAAAGAAGTAAGAAATAATAAAACAATTATTTTAGAAGGATTATTTTAAAAGGATGCCTTTCTTATAACTGAAAATATTACTAAGGACAATAAATAAGGAAATATAACAGTGTATTAGTTTTGCTGGACCTATGGAGGATAATAAAAACCAGACTCAGATTGTATCTGTGTACTGAGCAGGATTATTCCTATAATGCTAGTGCATTATGCTAGGGTATGTGTTCCTGGTGGGGACTTAACAATGAGAAATCTCAAATATATAATATATACCATGTAACCCCATCGTCAGCTTTAGAAATTATCATATGGCCAATTGTTTTATGCCTCCATCTTCTACTCTTCCGTAATTTGCTGAAGCAAATCTAATACATCTTACTTCATCTGTAAATTTTTCAGTGTGTATCTCTAGAAGATAAGGCTCTTGTTTTCTCCAAGAGTACCATTACTACACTTTAAGATGATCATTGCTGGGTATCATCAAGTGTTAGGCATTGTTCACAGTTTCAGTCGTTTTTTATTTATCATAATTATCTGAAGTTTATTTGAATCAATATCTGGATTATTTTAAAAGGATGCCTTTCTTATAACTGAAAATATTACTAAGTATTTGTATCAAATACAAAATGTATTTGATACATCTTTTAAGGCTCCTTTAATCTTCTTACAGTTCCTTTTTTTTTTTTTAACTTCTTAAAATTTTCTTGTTGAAGAAACTGGGTAATTTGTAGAATTTCCCACAGACTGGATTTTGCTGTGTAGTTTAACATACACTTCTTATCCTATTTCTCCTGTACAGTTACAGTAAATAGGTCCAGACTTAATCAAATCTAGGCTTGATTTATTTGGTGGAGGGGCAAGATTAATTTATAGGTGATGAAGTGAACCTCCATCAGGAGGCTGATGTCTCTATTTGTCTCTATTTTCTGGTGATTGCCAGCCATTCAAGTTCAATGCTTAGATCCTGAATTCATCAGGTATTGCACAGTGTTGATATTCTAACTTTTACATTCCTTCTTGATTTATTAGCTATAATATTTCTATAAAGAGAAACTTCCTTCTGTTATTTGGATAGCTTCATGATTGGTTGAACTGATAACACATGAAAACCATCTGTAGGGGTGTCTTCACACAACTACTATTTTCAAATATCTGCCAACTTTATGGTCATTATAGTTCAGAAATGGTGATTGATATATCTCTGTGTTTATAGATATATATGTTTATAAATATATGTTTATAGATCTCTCTATGTATTTAAAGTCGAAGTCATTAAAGTAAGAATACCAAAGATATGCCAAAGGCAATGAACAACTGTAAATATAAATTTAATTTAAAAAATAAAATTCCTAAGGTTTGTACTAGCTTTTATAAATTCCAAAATATCTGAATTGACCTAGAATTTTCTGATCTGTTGATCACGTGTGTTTATTTTGTTTTTTATATATTATTTCTATAAAATGTTAATTAAAAGGGAATGCAGTGGTGTCTTTTGAAAGAAGAGGATGTCATTCCCCGTATCAGGGCAATGGAAGGCCGTAGAGGAAGACCACCAAATCCAGATAGACAACGAGCAAGAGAGGAATCCAGGATGAGACGTCGGAAGGGTCGACCTCCAAATGTGGGAAGTGCTGAGTTTCTAGATAACACAGATGCCAAATTGCTGAGAAAATTGCAAGCTCAAGGTAAGAAATATAATATATACAACACTGTAATAATCATACTAAAAAAGTCTGTCTCTCATGTTTTTGACTTACGAATGATTGATACTGCTCTCACTTTCTAAAAAGTAGATATTTCTGTTACAATAAAAATGAGAAAATAAGGAATCCCACTGGTAACTGGAGTTCTTTGATTAGGTAAGCTCCTTTCAAGAGCCATACTCATAAACACATCATATCCTGTGTGTTTAGAACTACAAAGGTGGGGGATAAGCTTTTAAGGCTTGCACAGAAAGGGAATCAGCCAGCACTTGGCACATGCCTTAAGGTTGTGCCAACATTCTGGAAATTCTCATTTTAACAGCTCCCGATTCCTTGAGGTGGTACAAGGGAATCACTCCAAAATATGTGGATCTGTGGAGTAAATTTTCAGTCAGAGAACTCCAATTACTGGTAAGTAACCCCAGTCTTTTTAGTTTGAGTTCTTCTGTAGTCTGGATATATCACATATATTTTCAAAATGGCCAACTAATAGATTTAAATAAAAAAGTATTTATTTTAAGATCACTAGAAAGTGTTACGTACCAAGCACAAAGTGCTCATAATAACCTCAAATGTATTATAACTCAAAACTACACATAAATTATCAACATGAAGTTCCCATGCTATGTCTGACACAGAGAAAGCTGACTAAAATGAAATAGTTCTGTTATGAGTTAGAAATGTGAAGCCTCATAAGGCTATCTGAATATGCATCAAAACATGTGTTGGTGTCTTATAATCACAAGTATATATATAAACATATATGTCAATATAAAATAAAGGTTTAATAATAAAAATTGACTTAAAAGACTAATAGGATTTTACTTCTCATGTTTTTTTTTCTGGAGAAAAAGCTTTACTTATTTCCACTTATTGTAAATACCATCATAATATTGACTTCTTTGTTGCTGCTTTGTTTTTATTATAAAACAGACATCCACAACAAAAACTCATAGAACAGAATGCTTCACGGTAAAGAGACACTCATTCTCACTCACTTTAAAATAAAAGACACTCATGAGTGGTATCATTATTAACAGTTTTTTATAAATCCAGAAATGTGTACACACAGTCCTATATACACACACACAGTCGTATGATACAGTATATGTGTACATACACATGTATAATGTGTTGTATTATATATATCCTTTTTCATTTCTAAAATAAATGGACTTATAGTGTACATCCTATTGAGCTTGCTTTTTTCTACTTAATTTATCTTGAACGTCTTTCTGTATCTGCACTTAAAAATCAGCCTTATGCATTTGATAGCTGAATAGTAAGTGATGAACCATGTATGGCTCTACCATTCATTTAATCAGTCTTTTTTAATGACTATTTGAGCTGTTTCCCAATCTTGCCGTCACAAACAGTCCTGCAGTAAAGAGATATTACACATTTATTCATATCCTTTTATGGGTATAGTTATCCATAGTATATTGTAGAGATAGAATCTTTGAATCAAAGGGTATGTGCGTTTTCAATTTTGGTAGATAGCAGGCAAATATTGTCTCCAAAAAAGTTGCACTAATTCATATTTCCACTATTAGCATATGAATTAACTGCCTGGCATATGACTTAATGTCATATAAGTGTTTCTCTGCCTTTGTATGTTAGTGAATTTTTTTTAGTTTATTTATTTATTAATTTAAGTGATCTCTACACCCAATATGGGGCTCAAACTCACGACCCCAAGATGAAGAGCTGCATGCTCTTCCAGCTGAGCTAGCCAGGCACCCCATTTGTGAAATTGTTATGCTATTTTATCTGGTTTCTGTTAAGACTTTCATCTCCCCCGAATAGTTACTAGTAAGGGCTGAAAAGAAGTTATTAACAGATATAGCTATAAATGATGAGTTTTTAAGATTAATATGTCAATAATCCACTGGCTTTTCTGATGAATATATAATAGTGATGAGTATACATTGTTTGCCTAAAATAAGAAAGCTTAAAATTAACTGATACCCAAAGCATGGGCTCTTCATGCATATCTTGCATATCTAATACAAATACTATTAATACTTAGTATCTAAAATGGCAACTATATATATGTAAAATTAACAGATTTTATTTTTAATAGAGAAGCTGATCATTTAACTTTTACCCAAATGTTTTTTCTCCCTCTAGATTTCAAATTGGGTTGTATTCTGGTAATAGATCTCCCTTGTTGTGTTATGTTGCATTTTGCAAGTTCTATTACCTTTGACCTGATTATGTACATGTTTTTTCTCAACATGTTATATAAATGTTAAATATTTAACAGTAAATAAATATTATTAATATTTAGAAGCATATATGGTAAACATGCATGTTTTTTCTTGGGAAGAAAGGAATGAATCACTTTATCACCCTTTTACTTCTAAAAAGGCTTCTACATTAACAGGGGGTTATCTGAGGGGATTCTAGAAGTTTCTGTTTTATTATCCTAGTAGGCCTCAACAGACTGAAAAACTGGATTTAATTTGAAGACAAGTTCAGAACAGTAAAATAAATGCAAACTTTGTACATCCAAGCATTATGAAATGAGAGCTCTCTAATTTCTCAAGAGAATAAAGATAAGAATTTGAGAGGGTTTCAATACGAAAAACATTTTTAACCTAATAAATAAACTTGCCAATATTGTTAATACCTTAAATTTTCTAAGATATAAGATAGTACCTCTCCATTTCATATATCATAGAATCTGAGATGCTATAGTCATTGAAATGCACCATTATTTTAAGATACACCACTGAGAAAGAAAAGTGCTGCCAATTGTCAGACACATTCTGATTTCAGACTCTATTTAAAAATGCATCTTAGTATCAAAGAAATGTGGTATATCTAAAATATCCCTAATCATGTGGGTAAACTGTTTCAAAAATAAACTTTTATTTTTGAAATTTAAATAGGTAGTTTCTTAATCCATAAAATATATTTTCCAAATTGATATTTCAAAAGTTAGTTATAATAGATACTGTATTCAGCAACTATAAACTAAATAAATGAGAAGCTGTTGGGAGCAGTTTATTTCTCAGACTGTGAGTGAATTTTCCAGGTCTTCTAACTCATTCTACTTCCTCCAGGGTGTTTCTAACTTTTAAAAACATTTTCCAACTACTTGTAATATAAAGTTTAAGCTATGTGAATTTTTAATGATTATAAGAATTTTATCCTCCTTGCTAAAGTAAAAAGATATGAGTTGAACTTTTAAATGACCTTCTGTCCTAAGGGTTTAAAAATAAAAATTATTGTGTACTTGTGTGGGGCTTAAAGTTGGCCAATACATTCATACACAAATACACACCTAAATATAGCATTTCTTTATTATAAGCCAGACTTCTATTTGAGACCATCAGTTTAGTAGGAAACAAAAGATCATATCTATGCCGCATTTTCTAGGACACATTTTTTTTAACCACTTGACACATCTTTAGATTTTAAGCAGACTTCGGTCTTTATAGTAGAGTTCAGTGAAAGCTTTCAGTTCTTAAATGTTAGAAAAATAGTTAGAAAAATAGTCATCTGGTACTATCATAGGTGAGAACAGTACCCTTCAGGTGTATTATCATTGGAGTTTGCTGAATCTACAAACTCGTTTATAGATTTTTATTTCCCAGGGTGTTTAGTGAACAGAAGATCCCTTTTATGTGGCTCAGAAATTTTTGGTGATGCTTATAATCTAGTGTTGAAAATTATTGGAGGATTAAAGATATATTTTAGCATCATCTTCCATTTCATCTTTCATTAACAATTCCTGTTTACTAAATAAAATTAGACCCTTTACATCCCATCTCCTTGTTTAAAGACTTGTTGGTAGAAAATCAGCCATGGTAACCAAGGTTACCTCAGCTGTCAAGGACAAAGGGTTAGGTTCTTATATAAAATCTCAACGTATTCAACTTTTCTTAAAAGTTCTTAGAACTAGTAGCATATAGACTGTGAAGTCAAAAGGACCTGGATTTATATCTTGGCTTATATTTATATTTATCTTTGTGAGCCTCAGTTATTTCATCCGGAAACTGGGCATAATGTTGCCTATCTCATAAGATTGTTACAAAGATTAAACGAGTTCATGTAAATTTAATACAAAAGTTTAATAAATGGTGGAAATTATTAGTAAAGCTCAAGTAATTTGGTGTTAGCCAATCATATTCATTATTGAATATAATATATAGATTTCTTAAAACTCATCTGCTACAAAGCTTAAAATAATGTCTAATGTAAGGTGGTATTTGATGAGTGATAGTATGATACACCACTTTTATAGTTAAAAGTATTCTGACCAAGTTTGCTAGCAGAAGAAAGCATGACATTACATGCTTTCTCCATCAGTTACCTACTGCCACAGTAATTCTGGGAAACAGCCAGCCACAAAACTTCAGTGATGTACAACACTAGGCATTAACTGTTGCACAGATGGAAGCAGCTGGAAGGAAATTAGGCAGCTCTGCTGATCTTGGCTGAGCTTGTTCACATATGTGAAGTTGACTGACTCCACGTGGCCCAGCCTTCAGCAGCCAAGCCCAAACATGTCCTTATAGTAAAGGACAAGGCACAAGAGTAAAAGTAGAGAGAGTACAAGTATATTTTCAAACTTCTAATTGCATCACAACTGCTAACATCCTGTTGGCCAAGGGAGATCATATGGCTGAACTCAGCATCAAGGGACAAGAAAATATATTTTACCTCTTGATGTGAGGAGCTACAAAGTCACATTGCAAATGACATGGAGAGAGGGAAGAATGAACAGTTGGGACCATTTTAATTATGTCAGTCTATCCCAGCTTCATACATTTGTCCTTAAAACTTATGAGGACTAGGTTGTCTTTGAAACTCACTGACGTTCTGTACTCTTTTGCTTTAGGAGATTTAGACCCTCTCCTTTTAAGTGAAAATGTCACTGGAATCAGAAACATTACCATTTATATAGCTGATTGAGATACTGAGTTTTAGAGGCTTTCTATTTGTTGTATTTTGGATTCTTTTTCCTTTTTATATATTCTGTTATTTTTAAGACCGAAGCTAAAGCACTATTTTTGCATATTAACAGCTATTTTCCTAAAAAGTGGGGATTACATGGAATGTGAAAAAATGTACTTAGATGGGCGGCTATGAAGAGGATTAAAAGAAATATCATTTTTGTGTAGTTCTGTATATGGGATCATATTTGGTGAAGTAATGTGGCAGTTTCTAGGGGAAGTGGACCTGAAATTCTGCCACACCATTCTCCCAGTTGGTATCTCACCTTAGGCAATTTTCTTAAAAATTAAGTCCTTCATGATGATAGCAGTTTTACACAGTTACTGTTTTTGGTTAGCAGTTATGCTAAGTTGTTAATAATATTTCTTGAAATTTTGTGTGTTTCAGAAATAGCCAGACAAGCAGCGCAAATAAAGCTTTTGAGAAAACTTCAAAAGCAGGAACAGGCTCGGGTTGCCAAAGAAGCTAAAAAACAGCAAGGTGGGTGATTTAAATGAAAACATAAACATGAAGAGTAAGTTTTGGGGAATTCATAGGAAGCTTGTCTTCTTCATTCCTTTGCTGATGATATCTGTGCTCTGGTTTTTCACCATAGCAATAATGGCTGCTGAGGAGAAGAGAAAGCAAAAAGAACAAATAAAGATTATGAAGCAACAGGTATGTTTATGCGTTGGAACTGATTTTTAAAACAGAAGTGTTACGTTGGGGCTCTATTGGTATATGTATATATGTACATTATTTTCATTTTGATTTCTGAAATAACAGTATTTCACATTAATGTTATGTATCTTAGAAAGTTGTCCTCTTGAATTAGTTAAAACTCACCTCATCTTTTTAAAGATTTTATTTATTTGAGAGAGAGAAGAAAGAGTGCATGCAGGCAGAGGGAGAGGGAGAAGCAGGCTCCCTGCTCAGGACTCAATCCTAGCACCCAGGACCCTGAGATCATGACCTGAGCTGAAGGCAGATGCTTAACCGACTGAGCCACCAGGTGCCCCTAAAATTCACCTCATTTTTGAACCAAGTCTTCTACTTCCAAATTTTTAGAGTTTACCAAAAAGTAAATCTGTCTAAGTATTTTTAATATCCTGATAGAGTTTAAGTGGACATCTCGACAGCTTTCAAACTTTTCGAGTAGTGTATCAGTAATTGAAGGCTATTGCTTAAATGTTCATATTTTAGTAAGAAAAGTTTGTTGTTATGAAACATCAAATAGGAGTAAAAAGTTAAACTCAAGTTATATAGAATAGGGTTTGTCCCCACTGCTTCTGAATGCTTAAAAATTACTACTGCAAAAAAACAAGAAAGCTGTATTTCAGCATATCCAGCATTCTATCTTATGTCTACAATCTCTCTCCCCTATGTCATATTCAAAAATAAATTTTGGTAAATGAAATGACTTTTAAATGTTTATAGGTAAAGCATTACATGCCTGGATATTCAACTTCATTTAAGATGGGAGTGTGTGAACCATTCTGCCACCTCCACATACTCACATAACCATTAAAGCAGAAAGATAATGGGGGAAACTACAATTTGTTTAAATTTTTTAACAGCAAGTAGTTATTTCTGAGTATGAAACAAAGTAAATTGTGTTATTATATAAATAGCTGCTAAATAAATGGGTTGGGCTGGATGTGATGTGGCTATCTCCAAGGTTCCTCCCAGTATTGGCTAAGACAGTGGGATTAGGGAGAGTTGATGTGGAACGGAGAGCCAGAACTTAGTCTGTAGTCATGGAGCTGAGAGCTGAATATGGTCTCTGCTCCTTAATATTTTTGTGACCTTAGAGGAGTTATTTAACCTCTGTGTCTCTGTTTCCGTAAAAGAAAATAATTGCATTAGCTAACAATTAAATGAGATCATGAATGTAAAATGTCTACCATAATGCCTGGCACAAAACAAATGCTCACTTTTTAAAAGATATAGAACACCAAACTATATAGTGCAATTCTTTCCTGTAATTTAATGTAGTCAATTGTAAACTTGAATTCTTTCCTTAGTTTGTTGATTGTGACTGCTAGAGACACTGTAAGATTGAATTAAAAATATGTAATCTCATTTATTAAAATATTTATTTACTATATATTACATATATATGTAAAATAGTTTATATTTCGTTTTAAGTGAAATACTGTTTTTTATGGCTTATCCTATTTCCTGATGGCTAGAGACCCATCAAATCCCATCAGCATTCTAAGTTCGGCTTTGTGATCCTAAACCCTTGAAGTGGCTACACCCTAAGTCTATCTAGTTCTTGCCGCTCATCAAAAAAGCACTGGGGTCCCAAGGTTCCAGCAACATTAATACAAAAGAACTGATATTAGATATTCATCAAGATATTTGTCTAAGGCTAGTCTCGTAATACCATTTGCCTTATTCCTTGTTGCCAACAAAGTGAATCAAAGTCCAGCATAGGTTTACTCACACAGTTATACGATGCCTGTTTTAAAGTCAGCATTAGATCTGGGAAAAAAATAGTAGCGCTTCTTATCCTCTGGATTATTTTTTCCACCTAGTAGGCCCAAAATATCACCATACAGTCCTCAAAGCAATTTTCTGGAGGCTTGCAGAAGCATTATTATGAAGCAAAAGGATCAAAAGCATTGGAATCTGACCAGGTCTTCTCTGTATTTAGTATTTGACTTTAGGCAAAATATTTACCCTCTAGGAAATTCAATTTTCTCTTAGGTTAAAAAAAAAAAAAAGATAACGTCAACTTCTATGTTATTTTTTTTAGTGATCAATAAGATATTTTATGTTCAGTACTTGGGTACGCAATATTATAAGGTGACCCAATATTATAATTTATAAAAAAGGTTTATCTCTGCTAATATTAATGACAGCACTACCAAATACATGTACATATATATGAATCACTTGGACAGCTAAGATAAAGTTCTGACTGAGTGTACTTAAGCCCAAGATTCCATACCTATCTCTGTGCTTAAGAGAATAATGAATGACTTGCTGACTTGAGAACCTACCACCTTATAACCTTATGATGAACAAAAGCAGAAAAATTAAATCACAAGTATGCTTAACATAGGACTCAAGTTCTAATCTAAATAAATATATCAAATGTAGATCAAGTATAGCCTTCTCTGAGATTTGGAAATGAAATAAAAGATACACTTAGGTGTTTGGCAAGCTATCATTAATATTCAATACCAAGTAGGATCACCAAAAAATTATAGAATAGGTGCAGTCTTCTAAAATCAGAACAGTAATTTCAGAAATCTCATTTTCCTGCAGTAGAGCCCTACAGGGAATCAATAACAGTGTGGTGGGAAAAAGGAATACCTTTAAAAACATTATAGCATAGTTTCAAAAGGTACACTAGCATCTGGAGATTGGAATAGGTATCGTAATAGAAAGCAGTATAAAATGTGTTGGTTTTAGAAATCCTAGGACAAGTGCAATTTGCAAGTAGAACAATTTGGGTATTAAACTATGTATTCTCATCAGTGCCAATTTGGGAATTTCAAAGGGGTTTATGAACATGAAATTGTTAACAATGTGCTTATAACATATTGCATAATTTTAAAAAATGACATGTAAAGTTCTTATCAAACTTTACATGATCATTAAATTCCGAAACAATATGTTAAATTTAGACAATGTGAATAACTAGTATGTCATGTGAATCATTCCCTAGAATGTTAAATTGTAATTAATCCTATTTATTTATTTGAGAGAGATTGAAAGAGCACAAGCAGAGGGGAGGGGCAAAGGCAGAAGAAGAGGGAAAAGCAAGCTCCCCACTGAGCAGGGAGCCCAAGTCAGGGCTCGATCCCAGGACCCTGGTATCACAACGTGAGCCCAAGGCAGACCCTTAACCAACTGAGCAACCCAGGAGCCCCAATAATTGATCCATGTATAAACAATTTTAGATTACTTCTGAATTTGGCTTATTATAGTAATTAAAAGTAATGTCATGTTATCATGTTATTCACCATGTGAAATAAGAAATTATGGTATGGAAATTGTTGTTAATAATAATCTATTACAATTTTATGGCACTTTATACTTTTTAAACATTTTAATTTCATCATAACATAGTAAAGGGCAGACATCTGTCCCTGTTTTATACAAGAATATTTACTTGTTCAAGATCATGCAATGAACGACAGTAACTCAGGACTAGCCTTAGGTTTTCTGACTCCCGAGGTACTATTTTTTTCCTATTATTCTGACCTATATTTATCTGAAATTAAATAATACTTATACTAGCATACAGGCTAAATGAATTTAATTAACCTTGGCTTACCTGGTTTCTGTATCCTTATGTAGCATTTGTATTTTACAAATTGTTTTGAGAAATTTTATGAAATGATACTAATTTAAGACATGAATGTATATATGTTGTTAAGCTAAATCATTAAGTTTTGTATCCAGCATGGGCAACCTTTGGTAAATGTGTACTTGTATCTTAAATCATGATTCCACTTGAATACTTTTCTCCTATATATTTAGTTTATTGTCTTAAATTATCATTTTTTCTACAGGAAAAAATTAAAAGGATACAACAAATCAGAATGGAAAAAGAACTTCGAGCCCAGCAAATTCTAGAGGTAGAACTCTTAAATTTGATATAATTGAAGTTATATAGTCATATATCTTAAAGTCTACAAAAATTAAAATTTTACCCACATGATCTCTCATACAAATTAGTATGTTCATCAGAAATTCTCTTTATATGTAACGCATAGAATAAGACCTTATCTGAACCTTACTTAGCCAGCTAGTCTAATCCTAACAGTAAAAATGCAGAAAATAAGACAAAACAGAAAAAAGGAAACCTCTGAGCAGCCAGTATAGTGTCAGAAAGTTCCTGTGCTAAAACTCATTTTCTTTACTTTTAGAAAATTCATTAAGACTTATAGTCAGATATTTACTTTCAATTTAGAAATAAAACATTACAGAAGTAAAAGTAAATTTTAAATGTGGTAACAGCTTCACTAGCTTGGTTTTCTGGTTTCTAATATATTCCTCTTCCCCTGAAGCTACTGGAATAAAGCTAGAGGACATATATTGGCAACAGCAAAAGTAATAGCCAAAAGACAGCAAGGGAAAATGCAAAAAAAACCTCCAGCCCACATATATAGGAATTCAGAAGCCTAGCAAGAATGCGTAATTTTGTAGTTGAATAGCAAACAATTTGCAACACCTTAATGGCCAAAATACATTACTCTGTCGAACTGTGTAGTATCATAACTGATGTTCAGAACAATGGCCCTGAGTCATCAAGAAAAAGCCAAATCGTGTTAAGTATACTATGCCTGAACAGGCATATATCTCAAAATTATTTTCATCCAAAATTGTGAAAATAAACGTTTAATGTTTAAAATTATTATAACCTCTCAGCTATTCAGGAAACCATTGCCACATAAAACAATTCCCCAAGGACTCCAGATAGCTGAAGTTTTCTGTTACAGTGTTTTTCTGTGTAGAAATATACACATATTTCCTTACCCACTTCAAATTAATTTTAAAACCCCCCAAATAGAAAGTATGCCTATCTTAAAGTAAACTGACAATAACTACTGAATAGTCATAAAACTACTAGATGGTTAAAGGCTTTAAGATTGTGAAGCTCAAATTTGATAGCATGATCTTGATATTCAAAATGTACTTCATGAAATATGTTTACTTTTAAAAAAGCTTTAATTAACCACATTGTACAGCTAGAGATAATGAGATTTAATGTTTCATTTAAATCATCTGAGTAATGGATTTCTTTACCTCAAATTTCAAGTGTTAAAAAAGAAATTTCAAATAAAGTGGACATGTGCATTTTTAATGTGTTACTGATTTATTCATTAAATAACTTGTTTATCAGTTAAAATCCACCCCATTTTCTAAATTTTCTACAGTGATCGTGTTTTACTTTTAAAAATCAGAAAAAAGACAATACATGCCACAAAATCATTTTTTTTGTGTGATTAAGTTTTAAGTTAAAAGACATCAACACTCCGTTATTTCAGACTTTTAACAGAGATTGAAGAGTAAAAGCTGATATAGTCTTATGCATTTAAGAACTTTTTGTATATCTTAATGCTAATCTATACGTTAAAAATGAAATTAGTATGTTAAATATAATGTTAACTGGGGGCAAATATGTAATTGTCTACATATATGTTACATATTGTTTTGTACCTTGTGAGACATGTAGCTCCATTTTCAAGTCTGAGATTGTTTTCGAGTTGTAGTGGTGCTGTTGCATGACATTGAGACCTGTTTTGCATGCACAGGCTAAAAAGAAAAAGAAGGAAGAAGCAGCAAATGCCAAATTATTGGAGGCCGAGAAACGAATAAAGGTTAGTTTAGATGAGAACCAGAGTTTTTATTTTTCAAAAATAAAAACTATGTGATGTTACACCAGTATCAATTATATATTAAAAAAAAGCTCTCCTCAAAATAATTATCTTAAAAAAATGTTTAGCTCAGATACAACATGTGTACAATGTGTGCTTTTATTGTATGTATATTGTATGTATATGTTTTTTTTAAATTTCATTATACAGGCATTATGTGATATTTCGAGCTCTTTAAGCAAACATCAAATCAGAAATGCAGACTATTGCATAATACCTGTATATAGTTTTGCTGAATCAGAATGATCTTCCCAAAGCTATTTTGTGTTGTTGATGTTGATGTTTCAATTTGTGTCCCAAATGTGATTCTCTACTTAGATTATAACTTTATCTTGGTTAATGTCCAGCAACTGTTTTAACAATTAAAAAGTGAAGAGCCTAAGAAACAAAAACCTAACTTGAGCAAACTGTTATTTGCCAATAATAAAATTAGCCATTGTTAATTATTGTAATGTTTTGGTTTTGATTTTCTGTTATGAAGCATTAGAGTTGGACCCCCCCCAACCACACACACACACACACACACACACATTCTACCCCTCATCTTCCACTTTTTCTCATAATTAATTACTAAAAGAGGGCAGCTGAGTGATCCTGCTGGTCTTGGAAACAGACACAATTATATCCTATAAAGCCAGGGAGTTACTTTTTCTTCATTGACTTTCTTATTTTTTTCTTTAGATTTCTACCCCTTTTCATTGCTTCCCTTAATATCATCTAGTATTTTATCTTCATAAGAACATTTAAATTGATGACATTTGTAGAATTGCTTGCATTAAGCCTGACCACCTTGGGTTAGTGCCTTGAATTATAGCTGAGCGTGAAAATTACTTTCATTCATAGATAGTGTACAGAAATGATACGGATGCTGTTAAGGTACAATATAGTATATTTAGGAATTTATGTTCAGAGTGAACAGAGTTCGAATGAGCTGGATTTGAGGGTTGCTGTATATAATGTATTAAAATAATTTTAAAGATACATGTGTCAGTTGTATCTGATATGCTCTACCATTTAGCTAGTCAGTTCAGTAAATGTGCCCTTGAAATATGCTATTAAGTTATTGAATTTTAAGTTTAAATGGCTGCTGAATAGGATCCTTGCTACTATCATATAATCTTTCTCTGTTAAGTAGAGCCATATGAAATTGCCACTATGTAAGCAAAAAAATGATCAATTATTTGCAATTCCATGTGGCTTAACGTAATGGAAGGTTCTAGAATCTCAGAAAAGGAATTTTTAATACTTGTACTATGTTCTAAATCTTCCCTAAAAATTATATATTAAAAGTTTCTTATTTTTAAGGAAAAAGAAATGAGAAGACAACAAGCTGTTCTTCTGAAACATCAGGTCTGTATACATATAGTTATACAATTGCTGAAATGTACATTTTATAATTTTTCTTAAATCTATTTTGGGGAAAATCTTCAAAATGTTTTCTTTAAAATTTTCAATTTAATTCCTGCTTAAGTTTTTCCTTCATCTTATGGTTTATTGCCTTGCTTTGGTATTGGTGTCTTTTGGGGGGTTAAAAATTGGTTTCATGACTCTGTGATTTCTGTTTCATAATGTTGTGCCAACTCTTTCTACCAGGAGTTGGAGAGGCATAGACTAGATATGGTATGGGTATGTTTATTTTTGTACATCTAACACCGCATTGTGATTTGGTTGTGATATGGTTGTCATAGCAATGCATAAAGTGTAGCACTGGCTGCTGTCATATTACATACTGCTGCATGGCTTTACAGCACAGTGCATTGCATACATCTGCTTGTCTGTCTATAAAGAAGTATGATACATCTCCAAGATTTCTAATTGAATTGTGCAAGCCTTATATAAGGCTGCTGTCCAAAAATTTACATTACTGATGTCACGATGAAAGTTGGATCCCTATACAATTAGATACGATGATGACCCATATTCTCCCATCATTCTAGATGCAAAACTGCCATTGAATACAATGGGAATTTTGAGTTAGGTTGATGAGAGAATATGAAATATATTCTGGTTTTATAGACAAAATTTTAGAAATAATTTTAGAAATATCCCTTTGGGGGGACCAAATACATTTAAACAAAAAGAATTCATTAGATATAACTGTGATTTTTTTATTTTAAAATAAAATGAGATTATCAAAACTAGTGCTTACCTTATTTTCATACTGTGCCTTTTAGATTCCATTTATTAGCCCATGGTGCAGCTTTTATGGCCTTAAATAGCGCATCAAGTGGCAGACATCAGTAAATAGGAATATCCCATTTCATTGGTGTTGGTATGTGAACCACGACTAGTTTAACTAAATTGGTATAAAAGCTTTAAAAAAAATCTTTCTAATTTCTTGGTAGCCTATTGAATTTACAAAATGATAATATGCTTGAAATAAAAATAACTTAATTCTAAAACCATGAAGTGAAAGTGATTATAAACCGATTTCTGCCTGATCTAAAAATTTAAGAACAATACAACCTTTAGTTTAATTGGCCTATGGTACATATTTGTGGTTTTTCTAATAGCAGATGTAAGGTAACTGACCTGTTCCAGCCAACCATTATGCTTTTTGTTCTGCCAGCTTTTGAAGGAGCATCACAACTGACCATAAGTAAATCTTGTATGCTTCTGTTTACACTGTCTCCATGTTCATTGCTTTACCTTTTTGCTTTTGATTGTTCTTGTATTTGCTTTCTAAACCTGAACTAAAACATGCACAGACTGGCCATTCTTGTCTTATATTTAGTATTTACTGTGACTTGTCTATAAATGCTAAACATGCTATACTGAGTTTTGTTTTGTTTTGTTTTGTTTTTTTCATTTCAAAATCAAACTATTAATTATAGTTATTTTCCTAATCTTATCTGGCCTAATAGGAACGAGAGAGAAGGAGACAACATATGATGCTTATGAAAGCTATGGAAGCTCGTAAAAAAGCAGAAGTAAGTGCATGTTTCTAGAAAAATACTAGTATTTTTTCCTAAAGCATTGGTTTTTCTAAATATAAATTTTTCGTAATATAGGTTTGTCATGGTTTATTAGCTTTCATAAGCAAGCCAAATATTAAAGATAATAACTATTACAACATAAAATAATGTAGGAAGGATTCCAATCTATGTGTTAATTTTCTTGGCTGAGATTTTAATTATCTTTTTTTAATGTAGTGAATGGTATTTGTTTGGTTAAAAGTAGTAATTTATTACTGTAACCAGAGTTTAACAAAATTAATACTTACAGCATGCCTAAACAAGTCCTGTGTGTCCTAACTGAAACACTAGTCAGTCCAACCATGGACTTCTGCCTTCAGAATAATTCTGAAGTGTAAAATTGGGCTTAAGTACTTTCCTTAAAATAGACTTTTAACAGATAATTCAGAATAGGGAAATTACTGAAATAAGTCAAAATGAACTTATTTGTAATAGAAACCAATTAAAGGTTAAACTATATATTACAAAGGAATGCATTGTGTATTAAAATGGTTGAATAGAGGTGTGGCCATTATATCCAGGGCTTTGGAATGTGAGACTCAGAATTCCCATGCCGACTCTGAACCAACCTGCTTTACCTCTTCAGGCTGGCTGGCTTGCTCCGCTTCTTTTCTTTTTTTCTTTTCTTTTCTTTTCTTTTCTTTCTTTCTTTCTTTCTTTCTTTCTTTCTTTCTTTCTTTCCTCCTTTCCCTCTTTTTTTCTTGTTTCAAATTTTTATTTAAATTGTAGTTAGTTAAAGGTTATTTCTTCTTTTAAATTGAGATAATGATACCTACCTCCTAGGATTATAAGATCATCAACTGAGATAAACATTTAATAAATGAGAATTAATAAAGATAACAGTTTGGTCTGCAAATTTGAGAGGCCTGTATCTCAGTATTTTGGCCTCAGCTCCGGCTAAAACTATCATTATTGATTTCTAATATAGAGAGACAATAAGCGTATTGTTTAGGAACCTGGACATTGTAACCCAGTTACCTGGATTTGAATTCTGGTTTCAGTGCTTTCAGCTACCTGACCTTAGGCAGGTTATTTCACCTGTCTGTGATTCAAATTTTTCATCTATAAAATAGAGATGATACCAGTTCCTGTTTCATTCTGTAGTAATGATTAAATGGGTGTGTATCTGTATGATTGTATGTGTAAAGTTTTTGGAACAAAGCGTAGCACCACACAGTGCTTATAGTTCCTTATCACTCTCTCTGTGTTTGCTGTATAGAGTGGGCCTAGCAAGATGCATACCCAGGTTGGGAACTGCTCACACAGATTACCTCTAAAGCCTCTTCCAGCAATCACTTCTGTGACTCTCCTAAATTTCATGAAATTTTGCCTTAACGTTTTTCTTACTATCTTCTCTTCCAAACCTGTTAATTATCCAGGCCCATTGACAGCCTTTACACCTAACATAACAGTGGGGTCTGTGCATGGATTTATAACCATAATCTCTGAAAAATGACAAGCAGAGAAAGAGAAAGGCAACAGATTCTGAGAATCGGAGTGGCTGCTATCTCTGTTCCCGTCTAAAAGCAGTATGGCTGTGGGAAGAGTAGGAAAGAGGATTAATTAAAATTCTGAAAGCTCAACCTAATTTCATCCAATCTGGAGAGATAGAAACTGAAAGAACAACTTAGGAAAAAGACCTAGAAAATCCCTCAAGAGACAAGTTCCTCTCCACCAAGTATACTTCTTTCCAGAGGACTAAGGAGAACCAGGGCATGCCATTCTGATTTTTCCTGATGGGGAGAAAAACAAAAGAAAGGCAGAATTATGGCAATAACACAGAGCATTATCTCTAGATATACTAGAATTTAGTAGAACGGGAGAACCCAAGAGTAACAGTAAGATCATCAAAGAGAGTGAATGCCCAGGTTAAAAGGTACCAAAAGGCCCAAAAGGCATGACCTTTTCCATTGGTTTTTCATATTTCCTGTTAACTGAGAGGAGAGTGGGAAAAGCTGCTGAAGAGAGGTGGGTAAGATCTAGTTTGAGTGAAAGATAGCGGCCACAGGATAAATGAAGGTAATTAAAATTACACCTTCTAAGAACCCATGAAAGACCAAGAGCACCTTTCGTGGGAAAAAGATTTACCTTTGACTAAATAAAGCGAATCAGGTACATCGGTTCCGATAAAACTTGGAAAGGAATATGAGAAACCAAGTACAGCTCTTGCTCTTCTAGCTCATTCATCCTCAGAAAAAAGAAACATGAGTAATATACACAGTATTACAGTATTTACCCTTCTCTCTGAAGTACTTCAAAAAATAAAAATAAGTATCAGATAAAGTGAGAAGGAGCTAAAAACAAAAGCACCTATATTGGGGCAGTACACATTCTTGATTGGGCTGCCCACATCAAGCATAAGTAATTAGAAAAGGATTGTCAAGGCAACCATGCCAAAATATTAAACCAAGAAAAAAAAGAGAGAGAGAGAGAAATGTATGAAAAAGTTATAACATAAAGCATCGTAATTTAAGGAACCTTCCTTCCCTTGTTTTCATTCTTGTTTTCCTCAGCACTCCCTATGTGTTTTCCACAGAGCAGCCAGAGTGATCTTTTCAAAAGTGAACCGGGTTACATCTTAACACTTTCTAGTGGCTTTTCATTACAGTTGTAATAAAGTCCAAATTCCTCACATGATAAAGCAGTCCCACATGCTCTCACCTCCGCCTGTCACTCCAACTTTACCTCATACAATTTGTCTCTTAAGTACTATATTCCAGTCAGTTTTGGTTTTTTATTATCCTAAACAAAGGGTCTTTACCATTGTTGTTTTTCCACCAAATATTCGAGTAGTTCTTATTTGTTGTTTAGTTATAGATCAAATGTTTACTTGTCAAAGAGGCCTTCCCAGAACACCTAATTTTGCCCTTTTTTATACCCCATCTCTGGAACTCCATTCTGTCATCTTATTTATTTTATAGTTTTTTGTGGTCTCTTCCTCCCAGGATGTAAGATCTTTGAGGAATCTTGTCTGTCTCGTCTACCACTGTAGAGCCAGGTATATAGTTGGAGCTTCGAAAATTGTAGATGAATGAATGAATGAATGAATGAATGAATGAATGAATGAATGATTTAAAATGAAAACAGGAGTTAAACAAATTGATTAAAGTAGCATTAAAGAATGAGTACATTATTATGTTTTCTATCTATATAATTTTCTTTATGTAATAATAAAATCTTTATTTTACTCTAGATGGTTTTCTTAAAGTTAGACATTCAAGGAACTATTATTTAAAATGACTTATGTCACGAATAATCCTTTATTGGAATGTTTAAGAGTACCCCATAGGTGAAACTGAGCTCTTAAAATGTTGTTATCCTCTGATAACTGTAGACTTGGGAACAAGACTAGATAATTTTTCCAGTTATTCTGATTTTAAATTGTGTTCCTTTATTGAATGGTACCTATAGATATGTGATCAACTAAGTATTTTTTTAACTTCTTTATTATTTTGTGCACAGCATTAGATTAGATACTGCAAGAAAAACAAAAATAATAATAATGATTTTTTTATCATATCAGAGAGATAAAAATTTACAGTATAAACAGTTAGGCAGCAATTAGGCATATGTTTTTACTGGCAATCCAAACTTTCATCAGATCTTTACATCAATGTGCCACCTCTATGAATATTAACAAAATATTCCTATATGTACTTGTCCATTTCCTTATTATTACTTAACATGCAACAGATGTAACTAGTGTAATGCCAATAATAGGGATATCTTGGCTTCATATTCTATCTCCTATTACCTGTAATTTTTTTCTGTTATTAACTATTAAGAAAACAAACTTTATTGTAAAAATTAAGTTTTTACAGGGCCAACCAAAAATTCTGAACTGATCATGATTCTAACTTTAAATACTTTCAACATTTAATTATTAGATTGTGAAGAAAGAAAAATAGAGAAGATAAACAAAAATGCTATGAATAATATTTAAAGAACTAATGAGGTTAAAAAAATAAATTGCTTTCACCTTGTTAATTAAAAATTTCCTATAACATCTGAAATTATTCCAAGAACCTCCCCATATCCATCAAAGTAAGATGGTAACACAAACTCCACTTTTATGTTACTCTGTGTACACTATACTGATCTTTTTGATTTAGTATTAACTCAATATATTTTCCCTAAAATAATCCCAATCTATAGATTTTCCTTTATATAAATCTATAATTAGTGGGGCGCCTGGGTGGGTCAGTCAGTTAAGTATCTGCGGTCTGCTTGGGTCATGATCCCAGGGTCCTGGGATTGAGGGGGTGTTGTGCATGGGATTCCCTACTCAGCAGGGAGTCTGCTTCTTCCTCTCCCTGCACCCCTCCCCCCTGCTCATGTTCTCTCCCCCACCCCATAAATACATAAAAATCTTTTTAAAAATCTATAATTAGTAAGAATATTCAGACTTATATAAATTACTTGTTATTCTCTTATTAATTTTAAAGGGTCATTACTGTATCATCATAGTTTATAAATATTTTCATAAGAAAATATAAGAAAGAATAGTTAGTCTCATGAATAAAAAGGTTTATTTCCTAGTATAATTCAAGTATAATATGAGATACCTCTGCTTGCATTATTACTAAGCACTAGAAACAGGTTGATTAAAGCGATGTGACAAAGTAGCTCAAAATCTCCTCTTTCATTTATAAAAACTTTAAACCATAACAGTCACAAATTTATAATCACTTTACTCATATTAACTGAAAAATCAACCACAGCAATCAACAGAGTCTTTTATATGTCTCCCTCCAAGGATCAATAAACTACAAAAGGTTGTTAAATATACATCTATCACAGAATGACTGTGTCAGCATTTTAGGAAACAAAACCATAAAATACGAGAGAGTAGTTGAGGTTTCAGAAGTCATCTAATAAACAATTTGAAAGCAGAAAAAATATATAACCCCTCCCCATCCATGATTCAAGTCATAAGACTATTTTATAATCCTATATTTATATTAATCATTAGTTAGTGAAAAATGAAAATAAGTAGAATTGCACATGTAGATGGTTTTGTTTAAGCAAACCCATTGTTTGGTTGAAGACATAGTAAATATACTTCTGTGACATGCTTGTATATTGTATTTATATGGTGTACTTACAATGTCCTTTAATTTTAAAGTTAAATAGTCTAAAAACAAATAATTTTATATTAACCGTATGATAACATGTTAAATGTCCTATAAACAAAATCAGTTTTTAAAAGATTATTATCAATTTAATTTAGGTATATTAAAATCTCTGATTATCTGAGTTAAGTATTATTAACAATTTTAATTTTAATTTAAGAAACATTTACAATAGCTATTCTGCACAGTATTAGATATACAACCTTAAGTAAGTACAGACTTCTGTAATACTTTGGGAGATTTTAAGAAAATATGATAACAGGGAGGTTTTATTCTTTTTAAATATTATACCTATAAAATAAAATTTTTATTAAAATATAAAATGTAAAGCTCTCTCCATCATGTGATTCATAATTTTTTCATTTGTTTAAACTTAATTTTCATAATATTTTAAATGTAAAAACAGTCCCTGTAAAAAAAAAATTACCCTGATTATTCTACTCATATTCAATTTTACCATAAAACAGTAGTACTTTTAATCTTTACATCTGTCTTCTATAAATGGCTTGTATTATTAATCTTACTTATACTTGTATTCTTCCTGTACCCTGAGGTAAACTTGTGTCTCTTAAATTATATTTATGTCTTTGAAATTTAAGTACAAGTTGCTGTCAAAAGAAATATATTCTCCTAATTATGCTCAGAACAAACACCTAAGAGACCCAGTAGAATCATAAAAAACAAAAAAAGAAGGCATCTTTGCAGCATGTCTCTTAAAAATGTCTTGTTTTGCAGTCTGATAAGTTGTAAAAGTTTACAATAACAGGTCATTCTACCACATTCATTGTTTGGTTTTTAAACTTCTATGATTCTAAAATAGAATAAATTTATTTCCTATATTTATTATTATGCTATAGATTTCTGGAAATACTCTCATTTATGCCTTGAGAGCCCCTAAAGTAATCTTTTTGTGTGCGTAAAAAACTGGTTTTTGAAATTTTCACCCTGTGTATTTTGGGCTGTTTGGGATAATCTAAATTTAATGCATTTGCTATCAAAAGGTGTTTCAACTTTAAAATGAAACTTAAATGACTTCTTAACTAAAATATTAGTAATATTTTGATATGGAAAAGTCCATTACTGTAATTAAGATGATTAAAAGATATTTTATTGTAAATGACTTATATTCCAAGAGTTCATTTACTTCAAGAATTTCTACATTAGAAAACTGGAGGATATGGGGAGGATGAAAGCCAAAAAAATTAAGAGGAGGCATACTAATTGCTTGTCATTATTGACAGTCAATCTAAAATATAGTCAGGAGCTATATTTTGTAGTCATTTGTAGTCAGTCTAAGTTATTGCCCTGAAATTTAACCATTGTTAATGTAAAATATGTCTTAACATTCCTTTCATGTTATGATAGGTTTCATAAGTCTTCTCTGGTACACCAAAGGTTTGTTGTGAATTGACCTTACAAAACCAGGAAGTTCGATTGTGAAATCCTGGTATTTGACATAGCAACAAAATGTGTTATAGGAGTGCCTGGGTGGCTCAGTCAGTTGGACTTCCACTCTTGGTTTCAGCTCAGATCATGATCTTGGGGTCATGGATCGAACCCTGCCTTGGCTCCACACTGAGCACACATCTACTCTCACTTTCTAAATTAATTAATTAAATCTTTAAAAACATAATATTACAGAAATTAAGTGTAGGATTAAGCATAGTAACTTAATTTGTCAAGAAAAGGCTTAGGTGTGGGGTGTCTGGGTGGCTCAGATGGTTAAGCATCTGCCTTGGGCTCAGGTCATGATCTCCATGTCCTGGGATCGAGCCCCACAAAAGGCTCCCGGCTCAGCAGGGAGTCTGCTTCTCCCTCTCCCTCTGCCTCTTCCCTGCTTGTGCTCTCTCTGTCTCTCTCTCTTTCAAATGAATAAATAAAATCTTTAAAAAAAAAAAAGGCTTAGGTGAAAAGTTGGTAAATGTTGCTCTTTCAAACAGTATACCAAGTCTAGAAGAGAGACTACTACACAAGTTTAACTATTTTCAAATTTGACCTAAAGTAGCACTGCCACTCTAAACTTCAGTTTCTGGAAAAAATTATCAGATAATAAGTCTATTTAATTTTGATATGGAGACAGTGTATTTGCAAGCACATCAAATCATAGTGTATGCAATTAAAATGATTATGAAATTAATGTTGGAGTAAATGTGAGAAATATATCAGATATTTTTAAATTCCCAAATATAACTTGAATATTATTAATAAATGTATTAAATGCTTTTGGCTACAAGGTTTGTGTATAATTGAAAATAGAAGGCATCAATTATGTCTGTCCACAGAATGAAATATAAAAAGTTGAGAAAAAAATCAGCCATTGAATATGTTTAATGACTAGTACAAATGTTAACCTGTTGTTATTTATATGGCATTTATGGAATTAATCATTCAGCAAACAAATAAATGCTTAAGTAATTTTTATATGCTAAGGCACACCAAATATTTCTGTTAAAGACATATGACACTGTAGTTGGAAATAAGAATAACATTGAGACCAGTGGGAGAGGAAAGTGGAACTGATACAGACTTGATAGGGAGAAAAATAAAATCATTAAAAACTTCCTTGAAGTGTCTGGCAAATTGTACTGCTGGGAATTGAATAGGTCCGTAAAGAAACAGGTGAATTAAGTTTGTTCCTCTGACCTCTAGAACTTTACACTAAAGTGTAAGAGATCAACTTGAGACAAATAATTGTCCCAGAGTGCAATACATAATATAATGTTATGTGGAAGCTCAGAAAAAGAGAGAGAGATTAAAATGCCTGAAGCACTTATGAGAAGAATAAAATCAGGCTTTATTTCTGGTTAAGGAAGAGAGGTTCTGCATTCCAGGCAGAGGAAATGGCGTATACAAAGGTACAGTGTTGTATCTCAATATGGCCTGTGGGCAGAGAGGAGGAAGGTGCAAAGAGAGGGTTAATTCGTTTTCACCTTGTGTATGCCCATCTTGGCTTTGTTGCTCTTCTCCTTCTCCTCTTTCTCCTCCTTTTGTCTGTACTCCTCATCTTCCTCCCCATCCTCCACCTTGTCCTTTTTCATCATCTTCATCATCATCCAAGCAATGCCTCAAACTGGTTACGCTGTCTTCTCCACACAGCTGTACCACACAGTGTGACTAGAGCATGGGAAATACACTGATAATCATGACATAGGAGATGAAAACTTGTGTGGGGCTAGATTGTGACTGTCTTTATATACCATTTTAAATATTAGTTGATTGTTGAGGGGACCCAGAAGCTCTAGTTCTTTGAGAGTTATCTTGTCTTATACAATTCATTAAAGTTCATTAGATAAATTAGTGAGTAAATTCACCAAATTTACTACATTTAGAGACTTCATGTTTTCTTTGAAGTATCCCTGATACTTCAAGACAAGAATGGATGCTTGTCTTTAAGTAATAAAGGTCCTACAAATTTCTAAGATTTCTTGGAAATCTCCATTTTATCCTAAAAATTGATGTCATTTTACCCTCCATGCCATATTATAACAATTCTTCTAACCGGAAAAAATATTGCCTATCACTAGCTAAAAATGGTATCCACGAATATAAGCCATATTTACCTCATGACATTAAATGCACTTTAGCTCATTGTCTACCTGTCATTCAAGTATTATGTACCCCCAGATTGGCATCACAGTGACGTTGGCACAGTGAAGAGAACATTAGTGTCACATTGTCCTTTCTTTTTGAAAAGAAATGCTGACCATTTTCAATAGTTTTTAGTGAATAGTAGTCTCAGTTATTATTTTTGTAATTATTATCGTGAACATTATTAAGAATTCTGGGTTAGTCCTATATGGTAGAAAAATTTATACCAGCTACTTTGAAATCTATAAGAGACATTTGTTTTTTCTGTTGGTGATTGTCATTTATATTCTGGTGAGTGACCAAAATGTTTTCTCTTCCTTGAAAAAAATTCTTAGAGCAACATTCATGTGTTTATAAATTGAAAATCCAATTCTGGGGGAAAAAAATCTTCTACCAATGATAATTTGATTTGAAAATCTACAGTGCATTGTGGGAATGTTGCATGTTAATTGTGTGTATTTTATGTCATTAGACCCTCAGAAATTGCTTTTAGTTTATAATCAGTAAGATTAATTGTAGCACTTTTTTTGGTGTCAATAATCTCACAATACAGTTTCCAAATCATTTTCCTCCCAAATGTCTGTATGAATCAGTAACCCAGAAATTTAGAGGTTGTATAAAAATGAGCAGTGACTTGAGCATATCATATAAAAAGGCTCTCATGACCTGGCCTCTGGCTCTGTATCATAATATTCAGCAACTATTCAATCTGCAACCTACACTCCACTCTTGACACTACTAGCAATTTCTCAAATACACTGTGCTTTCTCTACTCTGGCAGGAAGATCCTCTCCTCTGTGTCTCTCCTGTGGCACGCCCTCCCACAGCAGTCAGGGTGCTATCTTAGCCATGGTAATTGAAACAGATATAGCTAGAATATGGGGGGAAATGCTAATGTAGTATAGGAAGCAATAAGTGCAATGTTAAAATAGTAGGGTAGAGCTATGAGAATTAAGAGGAGATGGTAGTGTTTAAATAGGATTAAGATCCACTAGATGGGAGTAATGACCTTCTCGTTTGGAGAGCACCAATATAAGGAGGTGAGGAAACAAGATGTTCCTCAGGAATAGCAAACAGTTTGACTAAATCTACATTGAATACAAAAACGGAGATAAGAAAAGAGAGAGTTTTGAATTCAGAAGTAAGGAGTTGGGGGGCGCCTGGGTGGCACAGCGGTTAAGCGTCTGCCTTCGGCTCAGGGCGTGATCCCGGCGTTATGGGATCGAGCCCCACATCTGGCTCCTCTGCTAGGAGCCTGCTTCTTCCTCTCCCACTCCCCCTGCTTGTGTTGCCTCTCTCGCTGGCTGTCTCTATCTCTGTCAAATAAATAAATAAATTCTTAAAAAAAAAAAAAAGTAAGGAGTTGGACTTTATTTTGATGAAAATAAAGAAAATTGAAAAATTGACAGATTTTTAAACAAGGAAGAGACCAGCATACAAAAGTAAACCCATCATTAGTGTGTCAAATGTGTGAGGTAATAGGTTAGAACTGCCTGATGGTTCCACTGTTATTTCTCATCTAAGTAAACATTGTATTTGAAGTCTGGCAATAAAGTACTGACACTAATATTATTGTAGAAAAACTTTTGACTTCTTCCAACAGGGTGCCATCCCCTACAACAGGGAGACAGGACAGTTATTTCCATATGCTGCATATCATCTCTATGACATACCATTACTGAAAATATTTTTTTAATGCTTTTGAATTGCCTTCAGAATCCATTTTACATTCTCTTAAGTGTTGTTTATAGTGGTAAATAGTATTTTGATTTCGTCATAGGTGCTGTCTTAAGACTAGTTAATTGAAAGAACAGTTTTTGCAAATTCAAGCATGTTGCTTCCACTTTCATGCTATAAATCCTCCCTTGCTTCCTGGAGCTACACAAAAATTTGTGTTAATACTAGCTAACTGTATTTTATAAATATCTAATTACCCATGTGAATTTTGTATATCTGCTTTTGTTAATAAGTATTTGATTCTCATATTGTAACCTGGGGAAGGATTGAATAAATTTTGAATAATGGAATAATCTGAGTTGAATCGGGTTGAATCTAATATTGGTAATACAAACACACACACACACACATACACACAGAGTCATAAGATTATTTTAAAACTCAAAGGGTGAAAATCAGTTATTGTTTCTATGTAGTTCCAAGTGTATTCCTAAATATCCTGAGAATTCTATTCATGAAAATAATAACCCTTTGATAACTTTTTAAATTTTTAACTGGAGGTTTTTCAAACACATACAATGATTAAAGAGACTGTTGGACCTGGTTTTCTTTTTAAGGAAAAAGAACGGTTGAAGCAAGAAAAACGTGATGAGAAAAGATTAAATAAAGAACGTAAACTAGAGCAACGAAGATTAGAATTAGAAATGGCAAAGGAACTAAAGAAGCCTAATGAAGATATGTGCTTAGCAGACCAAAAGGTAATTTATCATGTAAAACATTTCATTAGTAAGTTTAATTTTTCCTGTGTCTCACCTGATTCCTTTGCCAGAGTTGCCATTATGAAAGCGTTTCGTTTTTAACCAGAGCAGTGGGTTTCCAAGTCAAGGTCTATCTGCCTTTCCTGGATGGCCACCAATAAACCTCTCAGAGCTCCTATGCCAATAATGGTGCTTCTTAATATATAAGTGGAGCACTGTAAGCCTTTTTAAACTGAAGTCGAAATACTGAGGAAATCTGCAAAGATGAATTAGAGAAGTGGATAGGATTTCTATATGTCATTTGGTTCCTTCCAGGCATTTAGGTACGGAAAGCTCTAGCCCCTCACCACGCGCTGGTAGATATTTACATAAGTGATGGTTTATACTCTATGACCTCCTGCAGTGCTTTAGTGATTGTAGCTAACGTTTACTGAGTATGTTTACTACATGCCAGACACTATGCTAAGTGCTTTAGATGAATTCTCTCACTTAATCCTCACCACAGGCCTGGGGAACTGGTATTTATGCCCGTTTACCAAGGGGAAAACTGAGACACAAAGAGGTTAAGGAACTTGCCCAAGATTACACTGCTAATAAGTAGCAACTTGGATTCAATCTCCAGTTTGTTAAATTCCAGAGTCCATACTGTTTATCATCCTGAAAGCCAAGAAGTATAGCCAACCAAAGTACTTCATATGTGCTTTCCCTTCCATCATGCTTCACAGTCATCTAATGTGGCTCAAATATGTAAAAGTAGAAACTGGAAAGAGCAAAATAATATTAGTATCTGACACGATTTCATGTATTAGTAGAAATCTATTATGTTTGATTGTACCTAAGAAGATGGTATTTCTAGAAAATTATATTGATGCTGCATATCATCTCTATGACATATTATTATACTTGATCAGTAGCATCTATATTTACTTATAAGTCATATTCATCTGATGTATAAATATTGACTGTTTCTTAATCTGTGTAAGATCGCTTCTAAAGTACTTAAAGCAAACTTTTAATACTCCAGTGAGGATTTAATTATATTAATATTCTGTTTAGTTACATAGCATAAATGCTTTTAAGTAAAAATGAAAGTATACATGCTAGTTTTAGTCAATTGTGTGTTTAAAGTTTCCTAAGCCCAGAATGTGTTAGTTAACACATTTAATAAGCCTCAGAGTGAGTAAATATTTTTTAATCCTAAATGAGCTTTACATCTCCTCGCATCTTTTATTTTTACTTAAATCCATACGCATTATGTCAAATATATGTTCATTTTAAGCCTTATTTTTGTTAGCTTTGTTATATACATTTTTAGAGTCTTATGGAAATGTATGTATATGATAGGGTTCTGGAAAAGTCTCTGAATTAAATGCTTTTAAAACAGAACGTTAAAGATTTGTATGGTATCAGCTATTATCCATAGTTCTGTGTTCCCATACAATATTAGTAGAAAAAGTATTTTATTATTTCAGTAAATGAAGGGTAGAGGAACATTTTTGAACTAGACAAATTCAGAGAAAAAGAAATATTTACATGTCACACTTTTTTCTACTTGAAGTTTAAGATACAATTATTGAATCCCATTTATCTACAAAAATATTTTTTTTTTAAAGATTTGATTTATTTATTCAACAGAGACAGAGACAGCCAGCGAGAGAGGGAACACAAGCAGGGGGAGTGGGAGAGGAAGAAGCAGGCTCCTAGCGGAGGAGCCTGATGTGGGGCTCGATCCCATAACGCCGGGATCACGCCGTGAGCCGAAGGCAGCCGCTCAACCGCTGTGCCACCCAGGCGCCCCTACAAAAATATTTTTAATTTAGCTTACCTATTTCCTTAATTTTTTAAACATTTATGACAACTAGTACTACAGTTTGGTCATTAAACTGTTAATATGTAAAAATATTTGAGAAGGAGCAAAAGAGACAGCTTTCTAATTTTAATATTGAAACTCAGTATTAATGTTTCGCTACATATTGGAAACCTAAAGACTGTTAGTTGTAGTATAACTGGGTTCTTGATAGGGTCATGGGTTCTGATCATGTTGACCTAGTAATTTGTCCACATTCAGTAGCCAAAAATGCCACCACTCCCAACCATACAGCCCACAGATGTACCCTGTTAGTTTCTGAGCTCCTAAAGTAGTGTGAAATATAAATTGGTCTCCATCATTAGAAGAAATCAGTACTCTACTAAGTATGTCCATGGGAAGGTACTTTTGAAATGTTTCTTATGTTATCTAATTTTTTCTCCAGCCACGTAAACCAATGTTTATCAATATGTAAGTTAGTTAAAATTAGTGTTCTCTTTTGCAGAAATCTAAGTTCATGTTGGGTTCAACCAAATTTATTGTTGGTGAGTTGCATTCGAGAGCCTATCTGTACTTAATACCATGGGGTTGTAGAAATGCCCCCAGGGGATTTACAATCCAGAGGGAAAATCACTGGTATGATTGATGCAGGAAAAACAAAGACAGCAACTTCTTTTACTTCAGAAGATATAAAATCATGGCTTTAAAATTATTTATTTATTGTTTTGTTTTATGTGCAGCCTTTGCCAGAGTTGCCTCGTATTCCAGGACTTGTTCTCTCTGGAAGTACATTTTCAGACTGTCTCATGGTGGTGCAGTTCTTACGAAACTTTGGTAAAGTTTTGGGCTTTGATGTGAATATTGATGTTCCAAACCTGAGTGTTCTTCAAGAGGGATTGCTAAATATAGGGGACAGCATGGGTGAAGTACAAGACTTGCTTGTGAGGCTCCTCTCAGCTGCTGTATGTGATCCAGGTCTAATTACAGGATACAAGGTAAAAAAAACCAAAATATAAATTTTTTTTAAAATTTGTACTATCAGTGCATTGTTAGCTGGCTTTAGCATATTAGCTGAAGATTGTATAGACTGATCCAGTTTTTTTCCTACGTGTCTCACAAAGTTAAATGTAGATCTGGTTCAGGTTAAATTGGTACAAACCTAGAAAAACCTGGCTCATAAAGCCTAAGGAATATAGATCATTCCCAAATTACTCTTTTCCTCTAGCTGTCAGCAAAAACCAAATTTAAAGAAATACCCATGTGATATTAGACAAAAGAGAAATCATAATTCATAAAACAGAACTTATGTGTGCCTTCTGAAATTATACTGTGTTCTGTCTTAATCACCTTGAAAAACTGAGGCTAATCAAAGCACCTATAGATCAGCACATGAAGACTCTTAATACCCATTAAGTTCATATTTATCTTAATTTCGGCTAAGATACACATTTTGGTCAGCTTTGCTGCAGATAATATTGTAGAGTGAAAAGCTTCCAGATGCATCTGTTAATTGCTCCTTCATCTCCCTATTCCTTCCCTAAGGCAGGCAGTAGAACCCATGACACCAGAGAGCCAGAACACAATAACAGGGCTCTTGAACCTGCCCCCCCACCACTACTGATAGAATGTCTAGATAAAGCCTGGAAAAGCTTAGGGTAGTCTCTATAGTCAAAGAAGGTGTGATAGATTATTTCTACCCATGAGTTTACATACTGTTCTCCCTGCCTAACTTTTAATCAAGGGCTTGAAGAAGGAATAGAAGGATTACAAGTACTTAAATACTTGGCTATGATCTATTGCCTATTTTTAATCTCCACTCCATCAAAAATATGAATAAAGTCCTTGTCAGTAATATCTAGATCATGTAATATCCATATTTTAAAATCGTATTGTTTTTATGTCATGAATGGTTATGATCAATACTGATAAAAATGTCAAACATTTATAGGCCAAAACAGCTCTTGGAGAACATTTGCTGAATGTTGGTGTGAATCGAGACAATGTTTCGGAGATTTTGCAGATTTTTATGGAAGCCCATTGTGGACAAACTGAACTTACCGAAAGCCTGAAAACCAAAGCTTTTCAGGCTCATACTCCAGCACAGAAAGCTTCAGTCTTGGCTTTCCTGATCAATGAACTGGCATGCAGTAAGAGTGTGGTGAGGTAAGCATATACCCAGACTTTTCTGGTGACTGTTTTCTGTTTTGAATTTGCCTAATCACAAAATAATACAAATTTCTTATGGAAAATCTTGAAGTAACAGACTAGCACAAAAAAAGTTAAAATTACACTTGATCTCACCATTCAGAGGTGACTACTGCTAATAATATTTTAATATATTTCTTTGAAGTCTATTGAAACAAAAATTTGGATCATACGGTATACAGTCTTTATAACTTGTTTTATTTATATAATAATTTTGTTAATTATTTATACACTGAAATGTAAAAATACTTTTTTTGCCATAGTGCCAAAAATGAAAGAATCCAGAATTTTTCTTTTTTTCAATGTCTTTCAATGATAGATGTCTGCCTGATTTTCCTTAGTAGCCATTCCTAGAATTATCCAGCTACTTTTTATTTTATTATGTGCTAATGCAGTCTTAATATTTTTAGTTTATTTATTTATTAATTTATACTTTTTTAAAAAGTACTTAGTCTCATTTAAGAGTCAAAGTAAGTTCTCCACTCTAGTATTTCAAGATTTGGTGAACAAATTCATGTTCATCTTCTTCTTGCTATTTATTATTTTACAGATTTAAATATGTTACTTTTAGTTTTTTACCTTTGTAAGAAAAGGATCAAGCCAAATATTTTGGAGCTATGCATTTCTATCATTACTGGACATTTTAAGTTTTCCATATATCTCTAAGATATGATAATGTATTAATGTAATTTTGAGTTGTTTTTGCTATTCATAGGCAATCAGCATTTATACTTACCAAAAACTGCATCAGTTCGCTTATTACCAAATTAATGTATTGCATAAGGATTAATATATGTCTTCTAATTTTTGCATTGACAGTGAAATTGACAAGAACATTGATTATATGTCAAACTTGAGGAGAGATAAGTGGGTAGTAGAAGGTAAACTTCGAAAGTAAGTCCTGTTTTATTAAAGTTAGTCTACTGTTTTTCCTTTGTACAAGTTCCCTTGTAAAATATACAGATTGCAAAGATAGAATTTCAACTTTATTTTGTCTTAGAATTAGAAACGGTAAAACTTAATAAAGATGAGATATGAAATTAATGAAACTCAAGGTCAGAATTTGCAGTGGAAAATAGTTAATGAGATTCATTGAGCTCATATTCTTCAAACTTAGAAAACAGTCCATTTATCTTCTTTATTTCAAACAAGTCAAGTAATCACATTTTCTAAGATTGTTGTTGCTATCTGGTTACTTTTGTCATAAACAGAATCTGTTTGGAACTACCACTTTTTTTAAATTGCTTTCTAATTAAAGTTTGCTTTTACAGAGGGTCTAAGATACCCAAATGCATTCAGCATTAAAACTTAATTAGCTTCCTGCCAGGAAATACAATGCTGAAATTATTCAACTTCTATGATAAGAGGATAGTTTCTTTGTGGTAATTTGAATTTAAATTTATTCAGTCTGATAGTATGAGATCAGGAATTATCACTTGGCATTGCTAGAGTTAATCTTTTCAGCCTTCTAAGTTTTATTTTTTTAAATGTTTTCTAATTCCAAAGAGATATCCTGAATAATTCTTGAAAGTTAATACATCCTGTAATTTCTGGAAACATGTTTGTTAAACTTCCTTAATTCTAATTTTTATTGTCACTGATGTATTCCTTACTGACAAAAATACCAGAAGGTATTTTTGCTTAAAACTTATGTTGTGCTCTTTGGGGCGCCTGGGTGGCTCAGTCGGTTAAATGTCCAGCTTTTGATTTCAGATCAGGTCATGATCTCAGGGTCATGAGATCGAGCCCTGGGTCGGGTTGTGTGCTGGACATGGAGCCTGCTTGAGATTCACTCTTTTTCCCTCACTCACCCCACCCCATGCATGCGCTCTCCATCTCTCTCTCTCTTAAAAAACAAGGGGCACCAGAGTGGCTCAGTCAGTTAAGTGTCTGCCTTTGGCTCAGGTCATGATCCCCAGATCCTGGGATTGAGCCTGCTTCTCCCTCTGCCCCTCCCCCTACTTGTGCTCTCTCTCTCTCTCTCTCTCTCTCAAATAAATAAATAAAATCTTTTTAAAAAATGTTATGCTCTCTAAAAAGTACAGAAAGAAGACTTAACCATACCATCATTTTTTTCATATTTAAAGGCTCAGAATCATTCATGCTAAGAAAACAGGCAAAAGAGACACTTCAGGTGGCATTGATCTTGGAGAAGAACAGCATCCGTTGGGCACACCCACACCAGGACGCAAGCGAAGAAGGAAGGGGGGAGACAGTGATTTTGATGATGATGACGACGATGATAGTGATGACCAAGCTGACGAAGATGATGAGGATGAAGAAGATAAAGAAGACAAAAAAGGAAAGAAGACTGATATCTGTGAAGATGAGGTAATCAAATTTAGGTTGATTTTTAAACTTAGCTAAGACTGCCTAACATATTGAAAAATAACACAGAATTTGGAGTCAAATGAATTTGCATTTGAATTCCATTTTGACAATTATTTGCCTCAGTTTCTTCATCTGAAAACTGAATGTTAGAATATTGGCCTTATAAAGTTTTTTGTGGTAACTAGGTGGATACTGAATACAGTGCCTACACATAGAAGGCACTTATACTGAATGAAAGAAGTTAAATTTTTCTTTTTATATAATGACTTGAGCATTCTCCAGAGAACTGTGCAGATTCTTTACCTTCAGGTATTCTCTCTCATTTGAGTAACATAGTACCTTACATTTGTACAATCCTTCATGCCCTAAAAGTGTTGTTAGGTTTAGTGAGATTGGTATATTTCTTAAATACCAGTTTATCATGTGCCTAGCTTTGGGCGCTTTTGATCAAAGACGAATAATTTACACTCTCACTGAGGAATATCTGAAATAAGAAAATGTAATGTATTGAGTGTCCACTGATTTGATAGCAGTATTTACAATGTGCTAGTCAGGTACAAAGGAAAGGCATTTAACCTTTTTGAGGAATAAATTCTCACAAAGGCTTTCTGGACTCCTTAGCTGAGCTACAAGGTGGGCTGCACGTTGACCTGGGACGAAGCTACAGAAAAGTGTTCTAGGCAAAAAGAACAGCATGAGCGAGGACCCAGATGCCTGAAACCACAATGTGCTTTAAGGGAATTACAGGTGCTTCAGTGTTACTAGAGAACCTCATATCCAACAGCTGAGTACTAGGATCTTATACTTTTTTGGTGATAGGAAGCCATTGAAGGGTTATCAGTAAGGTAAAGACATGGTCAGACTTGAGTTTTGAGTGACTCACTATGGCAATTCTGCAGAAGATAGAAACAGATTTGGGTAGGGCAAGATCAGAGGTGGGAAGATCAGTCACGAGATAGTGCAATAGTTTAGATGAGTTGTGAGGGATCTGAAACTAGACCAATGGTAGTTGGGATGAAGGAGGAAAGGATTCAGTAAATATTTAGTGGGAAGAATGAGTAGTATTTGAAGATGGGCTGTGTAGGTTGATGGAGGGGTAGGATTGATTCCCAACTATCTCCTTGGGAGACTGCATGCTGTTGTTGCCATTACTGAGCTAGTGAAATCAGGAGAAGCAGATTAAATAGATGGTAGGGGAGGATGAGAGGAGGAAACAGATAGTGGAAGATAGAAAATGATGGTAGCCTATTTTAGACTTGTTGAGTTTGAAGTGCCTATGCAGAAGTTCAGCAGTCAGTTGGATTTGAGATTCTGAAGCCTGAAGAAAAGGTCAGTCTTGAAAATATAGATCTGGAGCTTATTACCACATAGATATTAATCTAAAATCATGAAGTGGATAAATTTTCACAGGGGGATTGATTTAGTGAGTAGAGTAGTGGACTGAGGTTAGAACCCCAGGGAACATCAGTATTTAAAATCTCACAAGGCTTTTTGCAGAGGAAGAAATAGAGAGGTAGGAGATTTCTGTAGTGGGTCAGGGATCCCCAAGATCACCTCCAGACTCAGTGATTAAGTAGGAGAACTCACAGAACTCAGAATCTAGTCATGCTATGTCTCTGAATTTTAGAGCAAAAGGAAACAAAGCACAACCAGAAAAGACATAAGGGACAAAATCCAGAGGAAACCAGGCTCAACCTTCTAAGAGTCTTTTCCTAGGGAATGACACAGAATAGGCTTATTTCTTCCAGCAATAAGTTGTGACATATATGAAATGTTGTATACTAGGGAAGCCCATTTGAGACTTGGTGCCCAGAGTTTTTACTGGGGGGCTGGAACCCCCTGCATAGCATGGGCCAAAATTCCAGACTCCCAGAAGAAAAGTATGAACCACATTGTTAGCACAGTTTAGCAAGCCAGTCTTATCAAAGTGAAGTAAACCCTTCAAAATCCAAGTTCCCAGACACCAAGGGCCAATCTTATGAGCAAGCCTTTCAAAGGATAGCAGTCAGGCCCACAATGTTAACTCTCTTCTATTCGTGTCAAACATTTCAAAAAGGAGACAGTGATAAACAGTATTAAGGCAGCAGGAAACTCATGTGCTGAGGACTGAAAGTGTTTGCTGAATTTGGCAACATGGACTCCCTGGTAACTAGTGCCAGCACAGTTTCGATAGAGGGGTAGGAGTGGAAGCCAGGCTTTGAAGGAGAAAAATAGAAAGTGAGAAAGTGAAAATGACTGCTTTAAGCGTTGTGCCTCAGAAGAAAGGACAGTTAGTTCCTAGAGGTAGACAAAGACCAAGGATTTTTCAGATGTGTAAGACAACGAGATGATCTTTGGTTGAACTGAGTCAATAAAATAAGAGAGGGGGGTTGAAGATTAAAGAGATGAAGAGAATAATTAATGGTATAAGGTCCCTAAACATTTTGGAGGGTTTTCAATCAAGGTGAAGGGGCTAGCTTTGAAGAGTAGGCTACAGGGAAGAAGGCAAGGTCATAGAGGTGTGTGTATGTGAGTGTATGTGTGTATGTGTGTGTTTAGGGAAGCTACCGTAAGTCACAGAAATAGACATGTATAAAAGGAGCATAAAGGTTAAAGTTCACTTATCAGAAAAGAATGCTGGAGATACTGATAAGCCTGCAGAATGACGCTCAAAAGACAATATACTGTCAATCATTCCTCCTGCCCTCGATTCCAGGAGTATTTAGCTAAGGAAGTTGAGAAAGAATTCTTTTTTTTTTTTTTTTTTAAAGATTTTATTTATTCACTGTCAGAGA